>NC_143047.1:49137500-49150000 GCF_057628025.1 Oncorhynchus mykiss
TATCTCCCTCTATAACCTATTAGTGTTGACTCTACATATCTCCCTCTATAACCTATTGATGTCAGAGTGGTGTTGACTCTACGTATCTCCCTCTATAACCTATTGGTGTTGACTCTACGTATCTCCCTCTATAACCTATTGGTGTTGACTCTACATATCTCCCTCTATAACCTATTAGTGTTGACTCTACATATCTCCCTCTATAACCTATTGGTGTCAGAGTGGTGTTGACTCTACGTATCTCCCAGTATAACCTATTGGTGTTGACTCTACATATCTCCCTCTATAACCTATTGGTGTTGACCCTACATATCTCCCTCTATAACCTTTTGGTGTTGACTCTACATATCTCCCTCTATAACCTATTGGTGTCAGAGTGGTGTTGACTCTACGTATCTCCCTCTATAACCTATTGGTGTTGACTCTACGTATCTCCCTCTATAACCTATTGGTGTTGACTCTACGTATCTCCCTCTATAACCTATTGGTGTTGACTCTACATATCTCCCTCTATAACCTATTGATGTTGACTCTACGTATCTCCCTCTATAACCTATTGATGTTGACTCTACGTATCTCACTCTATAACCTATTGATGTCAGAGTGGTGTTGACTCTACATATCTCCCTCTATAACCTATTGGTGTTGACTCTACGTATCTCCCTCTATAACCTATTGGTGTTGACTCTACATATCTCCCTCTATAACCTATTGGTGTTGACTCTACATATCTCCCTCTATAACCTATTGGTGTTGACTCTACATATCTCCCTCTATAACCTATTGGTGTTGACTCTACGTATCTCCCTCTATAACCTATTGGTGTCAGAGTGGTGTTGACTCTACGTATCTCCCTCTATAACCTATTGGTGTTGACTCTACGTATCTCCCTCTATAACCTATTGGTGTTGACTCTACGTATCTCCCTCTATAACCTATTGGTGTTGACTCTACATATCTCCCTCTATAACCTATTGGTGTTGACTCTACGCATCTCCCTCTATAACCTATTGGTGTTGACTCTACATATCTCCCTCTATAACCTATTGGTGTTGACTCTACATATCTCCCTCTTTAACCTATTGGTGTTGACTCTACGTATCTCCCTCTATAACCTATTGGTGTTGATTCTACGTATCTCCCTCTATAACCTATTGATGTTGACTCTACGTATCTCACTCTATAACCTATTGGTGTCAGAGTGGTGTTGACTCCACGTATCTCCCTCTATAACCTATTGGTGTTGACTCTACGTATCTCCCTCTATAACCTATTGGTGTTGACTCTACGTATCTCCCTCTATAACCTATTGGTGTCAGAGTGGTGTTGACTCTACATATCTCACTCTATAACCTATTGATGTCAGAGTGGTGTTGACTCTACATATCTCACTCTATAACCTATTGATGTCAGAGTGGTGTTGACTCTACATATCTCACTCTATAACCTATTGGTGTTGACTCTACGTATCTCCCTCTATAACCTATTGGTGTTGACTCTACGTATCTCCCTCTATAACCTATTGGTGTTGACTCTACGTATCTCCCTCTATAACCTATTGGTGTGGACTCTACGTATCTCCCTCTATAACCTATTGGTGTTGACTCTACGCATCTCCCTCTATAACCTATTGGTGTTGACTCTACATATCTCCCTCTATAACCTATTGGTGTTGACTCTACATATCTCCCTCTTTAACCTATTGGTGTTGACTCTACGTATCTCCCTCTATAACCTATTGGTGTTGATTCTACGTATCTCCCTCTATAACCTATTGATGTTGACTCTACGTATCTCACTCTATAACCTATTGGTGTCAGAGTGGTGTTGACTCCACGTATCTCCCTCTATAACCTATTGGTGTTGACTCTACGTATCTCCCTCTATAACCTATTGGTGTTGACTCTACGTATCTCCCTCTATAACCTATTGGTGTCAGAGTGGTGTTGACTCTACATATCTCACTCTATAACCTATTGATGTCAGAGTGGTGTTGACTCTACATATCTCACTCTATAACCTATTGATGTCAGAGTGGTGTTGACTCTACATATCTCACTCTATAACCTATTGGTGTTGACTCTACGTATCTCCCTCTATAACCTATTGGTGTTGACTCTACGTATCTCCCTCTATAACCTATTGGTGTTGACTCTACGTATCTCCCTCTATAACCTATTGGTGTGGACTCTACGTATCTCCCTCTATAACCTATTGGTGTTGACTCTACGTATCTCCCTCTATACCCTATTGATGTCAGAGTGGTGTGTTTAGGTGGCAGGGAAGTCCGTCTATAACCTATTGATATCAGAGTGGTGTGTATAGGTGGCAGGGAAGTCCCTCTATAACCTATTGATGTCAGAGTGGTGTGTTTAGGTGGCAGGGAAGTCCCAGAGTGTTGTTGACTCTACATATCTCACTCTATAACCTATTGATGTCAGAGTGGTGTTGACTCTACGTATCTCCCTCTATAACCTATTGGTGTTGACTCTACATATCTCACTCTATAACCTATTGATGTCAGAGTGGTGTTGACTCTACATATCTCCCTCTATAACCTATTGATGTCAGAGTGGTGTGGTGCCTTTCTATATATTCACTATTTTTTAACCTGGGCCCTGGGTAGCCTGTTCCCTATATATAGTGCACTATTTTTTAACCTGGGCCCTGGGCAGCCTGTTCCCTATATATAGTGCACTATTTTTAACCTGGGCCCTGGGCAGCCTGTTCCCTATATATAGTGCACTATTTTTAACCTGGGCCCTGGGCAGCCTGTTCCCTATATATAGTGCACTATTTTTTAACCTGGGCCCTGGGCAGCCTGTTCCCTATATATAGTGCACTATGGACTATGTCTGGAATAGGTGCATTGTGAACCATTTAAATCTGTGGGCTGTGAGTCTGTGATGGGCCCAAGCCAGATGGGACATGTTAAAGAGCCCTTACAACTATCCTATAGTCGTGGAACCGTCAATTATGGACGATAACCTTGCCGTGAATTAAAACATAAAAAATTGACCTAATAATTACATTACAATTATTGTAATACATTTATTTTAGGGAGTGTTGGGCGGGGGGGGGGTCAACTTTATTTCCAAGTACATATAGTTTACTCAGTAGCAGTTTTTAATTTTTACGTTAAGTAGTTAATGTTGGTGGTCATTTTACAAGCAGAACAGCAGAGTTGGAGCTCGAATTCCAGAAGTTCCAAGGTGTCAAAACCATTCGCTTTTTTTGAGCCAAGTGTGTCAACAAAGCTGTGTTATATTCATTAGGTCTGTCCTAGCTATAATTCATTAGGTATATGTCCTAGCTATAATTCATTACGTATGTGTCCTGGCTATAATTCATTAGGTATGTGTCCTAGCTATAATTCATTACGTATGTGTCCTAGCTATAATTCATTAGGTATGTGTCCTAGCTATAATTCATTAGGTATGTGTCCTAGCTATAATTCATTAGGTATGTGTCCTAGCTATAATTCAATAGGTATGTCCTAGCTATAATTAATTAGGTATGTGTCCTAGCTATAATTCATTAGGTATGTGTCCTAGCTATAATTCATTAGGTATGTGTCCTAGCTATAATTCATTAGGTATATGTCCTAGCTATAATTCATTAGGTATGTGTCCTAGCTATAATTCATTAGGTATGTGTCCTAGCTATGATTCATTAGGTATGTGTCCTAGCTATAATTCATTAGGTATGTGTCCTAGCTATAATTCATTAGGTATGTGTCCTAGCTATAATTCATTAGGTATGTGTCCTAGCTATAATTCATTAGGTATGTGTCCTAGCTATAATTCATTAGGTATGTCCTAGCTATTATTCATTAGGTATGTGTCCTATCTATAATTCATTAGGTATGTGTCCTAGCTATAATTCATTAGGTATATGTCCTAGCTATAATTCATTAGGTATGTGTCCTATCTATAATTCATTAGGTATATGTCCTAGCTATAATTCATTAGGTATATGTCCTAGCTATAATTCAGTAGGTATATGTCCTAGCTATAATTCATTAGGTATGTGTCCTAGCTATAATTCATTAGGTATGTGTGCTAGCTATAATTCATTAGGTATGTGTCCTAGCTATAATTCATTAGGTATGTGTCCTAGCTATAATTCATTAGGTATGTCCTAGCTATTATTCATTAGGTATGTGTCCTATCTATAATTCATTAGGTATATGTCCTAGCTATAATTCATTAGGTATGTGTCCTATCTATAATTCATTAGGTATATGTCCTAGCTATAATTCATTAGGTATATGTCCTAGCTATAATTCAGTAGGTATATGTCCTAGCTATAATTCATTAGGTATGTGTCCTAACTACAATTCATTAGGTATGTGTCCTAGCTATAATTCTTTAGGTATGTGTCCTAGCTATAATTCATTAGGTATGCGTCCTAGCTATAATTCATTAGGTATGTGTCCTAGCTATAATTCATTAGGTATGTGTCCTAGCTATAATTCATTAGGTATGTGTCCTAGCTATAATTCATTAGGTATGTCCTAGCTATAATTCATTAGGTGTGTGTCCTAGCTATAATTCATTAGGTATGTGTCCTAGCTATAATTCATTAGGTATGTGTCCTAGCTATAATTCAATAGGTATGTCCTAGCTATAATTCATTAGGTATGTGTCCTAGCTATAATTCATTAGGTATGTGTCCTAGCTATAATTCATTACGTATGTGTCCTAGCTATAATTCATTAGGTATATGTCCTAGCTATAATTCATTAGGTATGTGTCCTAGCTATAATTCATTAGGTATGTGTCCTAGCTATGATTCATTAGGTATGTGTCCTAGCTATAATTCATTAGGTATGTGTCCTAGCTATAATTCATTAGGTATGTGTCCTAGCTATAATTCATTAGGTATGTGTCCTAGCTATAATTCATTAGGTATGTGTCCTAGCTATAATTCATTAGGTATGTCCTAGCTATTATTCATTAGGTATGTGTCCTATCTATAATTCATTAGGTATGTGTCCTAGCTATAATTCATTAGGTATATGTCCTAGCTATAATTCATTAGGTATGTGTCCTATCTATAATTCATTAGGTATATGTCCTAGCTATAATTCATTAGGTATATGTCCTAGCTATAATTCAGTAGGTATATGTCCTAGCTATAATTCATTAGGTATGTGTCCTAGCTATAATTCATTAGGTATGTGTGCTAGCTATAATTCATTAGGTATGTGTCCTAGCTATAATTCATTAGGTATGTGTCCTAGCTATAATTCATTAGGTATGTCCTAGCTATTATTCATTAGGTATGTGTCCTATCTATAATTCATTAGGTATATGTCCTAGCTATAATTCATTAGGTATATGTCCTATCTATAATTCATTAGGTATATGTCCTAGCTATAATTCATTAGGTATATGTCCTAGCTATAATTCAGTAGGTATATGTCCTAGCTATAATTCATTAGGTATGTGTCCTAACTACAATTCATTAGGTATGTGTCCTAGCTA
Organism: Oncorhynchus mykiss; assembly: GCF_057628025.1. Lineage (NCBI taxonomy): Eukaryota > Metazoa > Chordata > Actinopteri > Salmoniformes > Salmonidae > Oncorhynchus > Oncorhynchus mykiss. Next base: position 49,142,990 of record NC_143047.1, read on the forward strand.
TAATTCATTAGGTATGTGTCCTAGCTATAATTCATTAGGTATGTGTCCTAGCTATAATTCATTAGGTATGTGTCCTAGCTATAATTCATTAGGTATGTGTCCTAGCTATAATTCATTAGGTATGTGTCCTAGCTATAATTCATTAGGTATATGTCCTAGCTATAATTCATTAGGTACGTGTCCTAGCTATAATTCATTAGGTATGTGTCCTAGCTATAATTCATTAGGTATGTCCTACCTATAATTCATTAGGTATATGTCCTAGATATAATTCATTAGGTATGTGTCCCAGCTACAATTCATTAGCTATGTGTCCTAGTTATAATTCATTGGATATGTGTCCTAGCTATAATTCATTAGGTATGTCCTAGCTATAATTCATTAGGTAAGTCCTAGCTATAATTCATTAGGTATTTGTCCTATCTATAATTCATTAGGTATGTGTCCTAGCTATAATTCATTAGGTATGTGTCCTATCTATAATTCATTAGGTATGTGTCCTAGCTATAATTCATTAGGTATATGTCCTAGCTATAATTCATTAGGTATGTGTCCTATCTATAATTCATTAGGTATATGTCCTAGCTATAATTCATTAGGTATATGTCCTAGCTATAATTCAGTAGGTATATGTCCTAGCTATAATTCATTAGGTATGTGTCCTAGCTATAATTCATTAGGTATGTGTGCTAGCTATAATTCATTAGGTATGTGTCCTAGCTATAATTCATTAGGTATGTGTCCTAGCTATAATTCATTAGGTATGTCCTAGCTATTATTCATTAGGTATGTGTCCTATCTATAATTCATTAGGTATATGTCCTAGCTATAATTCATTAGGTATGTGTCCTATCTATAATTCATTAGGTATATGTCCTAGCTATAATTCATTAGGTATATGTCCTAGCTATAATTCATTAGGTATATGTCCTAGCTATAATTCATTAGGTATGTGTCCTAACTACAATTCATTAGGTATGTGTCCTAGCTATAATTCATTAGGTATGTGTCCTAGCTATAATTCATTAGGTATGTGTCCTAGCTATAATTCATTAGGTATGTGTCCTAGCTATAATTCATTAGGTATGTGTCCTAGCTATAATTCATTAGGTATGTGTCCTAGCTATAATTCATTAGGTATATGTCCTAGCTATAATTCATTAGGTATGTGTCCTAGCCATAATTCATTAGGTATGTGTCCTAGCTATAATTCAATAGGTATGTCCTAGCTATAATTCATTAGGTATGTGTCCTAGCTATAATTCATTAGGTATGTGTCCTAGCTATAATTCATTAGGTATGTCCTAGCTATAATTCATTAGGTATGTGTCCTATCTATAATTCATTAGGTATGTGTCCTAGCTATAATTCATTAGGTATGTGTCCTAGCTATAATTCATTAGGTATGTGTCCTAGCTATAATTCAATAGGTATGTCCTAGCTATAATTCATTAGGTATGTGTCCTAGCTATAATTCATTAGGTATGTGTCCTAGCTATAATTCATTAGGTATGTGTCCTAGCTATAATTCATTAGGTATATGTCCTAGCTATAATTCATTAGGTATGTGTCCTAGCTATAATTCATTAGGTATGTGTCCTAGCTATAATTCATTAGGTATATGTCCTAGCTATAATTCATTAGGTATGTGTCCTAGCTATAATTCATTAGGTATGTGTCCTAGCTATAATTCATTAGGTATGTGTCCTAGCTATAATTCATTAGGTATGTGTCCTAGCTATAATTCATTAGGTATGTGTCCTAGCTACAATTCATTAGGTATGTGTCCTAAATATAATTCATTAGGTATGTGTCCTAGCTATAATTCATTAGGTATGTGTCCTAGCTATAATTCATTAGGTATGTGTCCTATCTATAATTCATTAGGTATGTGTCCTAGCTATAATTCATTAGGTATATGTCCTAGCTATAATTCAATAGGTATGTGTCCTAGCTATAATTAATTAGGTATATGTCCTAGCTATAATTCATTAGGTATGTGTCCTAGCTATAATTCATTAGGTAAGTCCTAGCTATAATTCATTAGGTATTTGTCCTATCTATAATTCATTAGGTATGTGTCCTAGCTATAATTCATTAGGTTTGTGTCATAGCTATAATTCATTAGGTATGTGTCCTAGCTATAATTCATTAGGTATGTGTCCTAGCTATAATTCAATAGGTATGTCCTAGCTATAATTCATTAGGTATGTGTCCTAGCTATAATTCATTAGGTATGTGTCCTAGCTATAATTCATTAGGTATGTGTCCTAGCTATAATTCATTAGGTATGTGTCCTATCTATAATTAATTAGGTATGTGTCCTAGCTATAATTCATTAGGTATGTGTCCTAGCTATAATTCATTAGGTATGTGTCCTAGCTATAATTCAATAGGTATGTCCTAGCTATAATTCATTAGGTATGTGTCCTAGCTATAATTCATTAGGTATTTGTCCTAGCTATAATTCATTAGGTATGTGTCCTAGCTATAATTCATTAGGTATGTGTCCTAACTACAATTCATTAGGTATGTGTCCTAGCTATAATTCATTAGGTATGTGTCCTAGCTATAATTCATTAGGTATATGTCCTAGCTATAATTCATTAGGTATGTGTCCTAGCTATAATTCATTAGGTATGTGTCCTAGCTATAATTCATTAGGTATGTGTCCTAGCTATAATTCATTAGGTATATGTCCTAGCTATAATTCATTAGGTATGTCCTAGCTATAATTCATTAGGTATGTGTCCTAGGTATAATTCATTAGGTATATGTCCTAGCTATAATTCATTAGGTATGTGTCCTAGCTATAATTCATTAGGTATGTGTCCTAGCTATAATTCATTAGGTATGTGTCCTAGCTATAATTCATTAGGTATGTGTCCTAGCTATAATTCATTAGGTATGTGTCCTAGCTACAATTCATTAGGTATGTGTCCTAGCTATAATTCATTAGGTATGTGTCCTAGCTATAATTCATTAGGTATGTGTCCTAGCTATAATTCATTAGGTATGTGTCCTAGCTATAATTCATTAGGTATGTGTCCTAGCTATAATTCATTAGGTATATGTCCTAGCTATAATTCAATAGGTATGTGTCCTAGCTATAATTCATTAGGTATATGTCCTAGCTATAATTCATTAGGTATGTGTCCTAGCTATAATTCATTAGGTATATGTCCTAGCTATAATTCAATAGGTATGTGTCCTAGCTATAATTCATTAGGTATATGTCCTAGCTATAATTCATTAGGTATGTGTCCTAGCTATAATTCATTAGGTATATGTCCTAGCTATAATTCATTAGGTATATGTCCTAGCTATAATTCATTAGGTATGTGTCCTAGCTATAATTCAATAGGTATGTCCTAGCTATAATTCATTAGGTATGTGTCCTAGCTATAATTCATTAGGTATGTGTCCTAGCTATAATTCATTAGGTATGTGTCCTAGCTATAATTCATTAGGTATGTGTCCTATCTATAATTAATTAGGTATGTGTCCTAGCTATAATTCATTAGGTATGTGTCCTAGCTATAATTCATTAGGTATGTGTCCTAGCTATAATTCAATAGGTATGTCCTAGCTATAATTCATTAGGTATGTGTCCTAGCTATAATTCATTAGGTATTTGTCCTAGCTATAATTCATTAGGTATGTGTCCTAGCTATAATTCATTAGGTATGTGTCCTAACTACAATTCATTAGGTATGTGTCCTAGCTATAATTCATTAGGTATGTGTCCTAGCTATAATTCATTAGGTATATGTCCTAGCTATAATTCATTAGGTATGTGTCCTAGCTATAATTCATTAGGTATATGTCCTAGCTATAATTCATTAGGTATGTCCTAGCTATAATTCATTAGGTATGTGTCCTAGGTATAATTCATTAGGTATATGTCCTAGCTATAATTCATTAGGTATGTGTCCTAGCTATAATTCATTAGGTATGTGTCCTAGCTATAATTCATTAGGTATGTGTCCTAGCTATAATTCATTAGGTATGTGTCCTAGCTATAATTCATTAGGTATGTGTCCTAGCTACAATTCATTAGGTATGTGTCCTAGCTATAATTCATTAGGTATGTGTCCTAGCTATAATTCATTAGGTATGTGTCCTAGCTATAATTCATTAGGTATGTGTCCTAGCTATAATTCATTAGGTATGTGTCCTAGCTATAATTCATTAGGTATATGTCCTAGCTATAATTCAATAGGTATGTGTCCTAGCTATAATTCATTAGGTATATGTCCTAGCTATAATTCATTAGGTATGTGTCCTAGCTATAATTCATTAGGTATATGTCCTAGCTATAATTCAATAGGTATGTGTCCTAGCTATAATTCATTAGGTATATGTCCTAGCTATAATTCATTAGGTATGTGTCCTAGCTATAATTCATTAGGTATATGTCCTAGCTATAATTCATTAGGTATATGTCCTAGCTATAATTCATTAGGTATGTGTCCTAGCTATAATTCAATAGGTATATGTCCTAGCTATAATTCATTAGGTATGTGTCCTAGCTATAATTCATTAGGTATGTGTCCTAGCTATAATTCAATAGGTATGTCCTAACTATAATTCATTAGGTATATGTCCTAGCTATAATTCAATAGGTATATGTCCTAGCTACTATTATTACAATATCAATGTCCATTTTGCATGACAAGGAGTCATCACCCCAAATGTCATAATCGTCACAGCCCTACGACAAAGACCTCTGCACAAGCTAACCTTTGAGTCGCTATCAAGTTCAGTGATAGGCACGGGACTGTCTATCCTAGAGCACAGGAGCCAAGGTTTCCTCATATAGAAGCATTAGGATTTAAGTTTCAGTGGCTACTACTCTACAAACCGCTCTCTCCTTTCCTCTCTCTACAGCCAAGGTATTGTTCGTTTAGTTCTTCTCATGTTCTTCAAAGCTAAGACAATGTTATGAGGAGGTCTCCCTCCCTCTCCTCTGATCAAAGCTAAACCAGGACAGTATGACACTGACTGATTAATCCTACCAAGCTAAACACAGTCCACGGGTGATGATGTTAGATCTGATTTGTGGTTGTATTTGCTAGTCTGTGACTGGATTCTTCACACACACACACACACACGGTAATACTATTATATTGTTTATTGTGACTTGGTAACGTTTTTGTTGTTGTTGTTGTTTTAAAATAAGTTGTAAAAGAAAAGCACAGAAGGAAATGACTAGTGGAACATTTTAAACTTTCTTTCTTTTATTTGTAGCTTTTAAAAAAAAAATGATCCATGAAAGGAAGTTAGTTCACTCGTCATGACAGTGTGTGTTTTTGTCAGAGTTGAATGGTTTTTAGTTGAAGTGTTTTATGGGAAATCAGGCCGTTGTAAATAGATCGATGTCTGTGTAGCACGCTGTTGTCACTCTTATGAACACATCACAGGTTAGATAATGTTTCCACTGTGTCAACATAACTGGACGGACTTTACTGCTAACGACAGACTGACTTTACTGCTAACAACAGACTGACTTTACTGCTTAACGACAGACTGACTTTACTGCTAACGACAGACTGACTTTACTGCTAACGACAGACTGACTTTACTGCTAACGACAGACTGACTTTACTGCTAACGACAGACGGACTTTACTGCTAGCGACAGACTGACTTTACTGCTAACGACAGACTGACTTTGCTGCTAACGACAGACTGACTTTACTGCTAACGACAGACTGACTTTACTGGTAACAACAGACTGACTTTACTGCTAACGACAGACTGACTTTACTGGTAACAACAGACTGACTTTACTGCTAACAACAGACTGACTTTACTGCTAACAACAGACTGACTTTACTGCTAACGACAGACTGACTTTACTGGTAACAACAGACTGACTTTACTGCTAACAGACTGACTTTACTGCTAACGACAGACTGACTTTACAGCTAACAACAGACTGACTTTACTGCTAACGACAGACTGACTTTACTGCTAACAACAGACTGACTTTACTGCTAACAACAGACTGACTTTACTGCTAACGAGAGACAGACTTTACTGCTAACGACAGACTGACTTTACTGCTAACAACAGACTGACTTTACTGCTAACGACAGACTGACTTTACTGCTAACGACAGACTGACTTTACTGCTAACAACAGACTGACTTTACTGCTAACGAGAGACAGACTTTACTGCTAACGACAGACTGACTTTACTGCTAACAACAGACTGACTTTACTGCTAACGACAGACTGACTTTACTGCTAACGACAGACTGACTTTACTGCTAACGACAGACTGACTTTACTGGTAACAACAGACTGACTTTACTGCTAACGACAGACTGACTTTACTGGTAACAACAGACTGACTTTACTGCTAACAACAGACTGACTTTACTGCTAACGACAGACTGACTTTACTGCTAACAACAGACTGACTTTACTGCTAACAACAGACTGACTTTACTGCTAACAACAGATTGATTTTACTGCTAACAACAGACTGACTTTACTGCTAACAACAGACTGACTTTACTGCTAACAACAGACTGACTTTACTGCTAACAATAGACTGACTTTACTGCTAACAACAGACTGACTTTACTGCTAACGAGAGACTGACTTTACTGCTAACGACAGACTGACTTTACTGCAATTGACAGACTGACTTTACTGCTAACGACAGACTGACTTTACTGTTAACAACAGACTGACTTTACTGCTAACGACAGACTGACTTTACTGCTAACAACAGACTGACTTTACTGCTAACAACAGACTGACTTTACTGCTAACAACAGACTGACTTTACTGCTAACAAACTGACTTTACTGCTAACGACAGACTGACTTTACTGCTAACAACAGACTGACTTTACTGCTAACAACAGACTGACTTTACTGCTAACAACAGACTGACTTTACTGATAACAACAGATTGACCTTACTGCTAACAACAGACTGATGTGGTTGGTAGAGATGTTATTTCTGTCTGTATTCTCCATAGCAGGACTCTCCAACCC
>NC_143047.1:49155000-49167500 GCF_057628025.1 Oncorhynchus mykiss
TTTCTATTCAACCTGGCCCGGGTATCCTGGAAGGATATTGACCTCATTCCATCAGTAGAGGATGCCTGGTTATTCTTTAAAAGTGCCTTCCTCACCATCTTAAATAAGCATGCCCCATTCAAAAAAAATTGAAACAGGAACAGATATAGCCCTTGGGTCTCCCCAGACCTGACTACACTTAACCAACACAAAATCATCCTGTGTCCTGTGTCGTGCAATCTGGTTTCAGAGCTGGTCATGGGTGCACCTCAGCCACGCTCAAGGTCCTAAACGATATCATAACCGCCATCGATAAGAGACAATACTGTGCAGTCGTATTCATTCTTACTCTGTCAATCACCACATTCTTATCGGCAGACTCAACAGCCTTGGTTTCTCAAATGACTCTCTCGCCTGGTTCACCAGCTACTTCTCAGACAGAGTTCAGTGTGTCAAATCGGAGGGCCTGTTGTCCGGACCTCTGGAAGTCTCTATGGAGGTGCCACAGGGTTTAAGCCTCGGGCCGACTCTCTTCTCTGTATACATCAATGATGTTGCTCTGGCTGCTGGTGATTCTCTGATCCACCTCTACGCAGACGACACCATTCTGTATACTTCTGGCCCCTCTTTGGACACTATGTTAACTAACCTCCAGACGAGCTTCAATGCCATACAAATCTCCTTCCGTGGCCTTCAACGGCTCTTAAATGCAAGTAAAACTAAAGGCATGCTGTTCAACCGATCGCTGCCTGCACCTGCCCGCCAGTCCAGCATCACTACTCTGGACGGTTCTGACTTAGAATACGTGGACAACTACAAATACCTAGGAGTCTGGTTAGACTGTAAACTCTCCTTTCAGACTCACATTAAGCATCTCCCAATCCTAAATTAAATCTAGAATCGGCTTCCTATATCGCAACAAAGCCCTCCTATGGACTATTATTACAGAGGACAACAAAGCCAAGCAACTCCATGGAAGAACTGCCTCCTCATTCTTAGCGCTTGGCTTTTCTACAGTTTCTACCTTTACATAATGATGCCATCACCCCATTTGCTTTGTTACATAGTTTCCATTCTCTTATTGGCTCAGATATTGGGGCGTAGATTATATTGGTGGCGTGACATGCATACCTCTTAGCTAATGTTCCTGTCCAAAGGTCTTTACGAGTTCAGATCTACATTATCAATGTATACTTAACTTATATGTGTGTCCTGTAGCCTTCACAAGATCAGATATGGCCCAGACCAGAGATATATTGTTGGTTTACCTTGCCTCATCTTCACAGATTCTGCTTACGTTCTGTTCTCTGCATGTCCAATGGTCAATTCGATGTTGATTCAACCAATTCAATTATCAATTTCAATTCAAGAATTTGTAAGGTTCTCATTTTGCATAAAATGGACAGAGACCAGCCACCAAAATTAGCCAATAGCTGTTTATTCTCGAGAGCTCTGGTCATAATACCATGTACATTGGTTTAAATACCTCACATTTCGTCAGAAATGTCCCTCCTCGGGGGATGGTAGGGGTGCGACTGACGTGTTCTCCGTTTGCTCCCGTGGTATTCTTAAAGTTTATGTGAATTCTGCAGCAGAACCATATTTATTTTCAGGTATTAATTTGGTGATCCCTTTCCGTAAAAACCAAGACTACTTTGCTTCCGAATGTCAGCATGTCGACCAAACATAAGGCCAAAAGCATGACTTTGAGAAAACCCGGCCTACAAGACCCGCTCTCATCACCGCCCTCTCCTGAGTCTGAGGGCCCGGGGACGCACACTTTACCCGGGGGCGCGGCTTGGCCTGGCGGCGCTGAAATGAACATTCTCGAGGCCATCAAACCACTACGCTCTGAGATAGTTGAAATGAAAACACAGATGGTTGCTACGATTGAGGCCAGAATACAGGAGGTTTCTGATACTTTAAAAGCAGATTTAACCATCCTGCGGAACGAGACTGTGCCGGCAATTACATTACTCAAAACAACAACTGCGTCACACACTACAACGATTGCAGCACTGGAGGCCTCCGCTACTAATGTCTCCGACTTAACTACATCCCTGGAGGCTGAAGTTAAACGCCTAGCTGCGGATTTGAAAAAGGTGAGGGAGAGCTGTGTGAGTTTAGAGGGATTCTCTCGCCGCAATAATCTGAGACTTGTATCAGTCCCAGAGTCCGCGGAAATGCATCGCGCCACGGATTTCGTTTCAGGGCTGCTGAAGGATGTTCTTGCCTTAGATGAAAAGCCCCTGATTGATCGAGCCCACCGGTCGCTGCGCCCAAAGCCCCGGAATGGGGAGAGGCCCCGTGACATAATTCTTCGAGTGCACTTTTTTCATGAGAAGATGGAGATCCTCCGACCCCGCAATACCACTCTGAGCTTGAATTGAATTGTTCAGTTCTAATGTTCTAATTCTCATTCCGTCTTTTTATTTTTTTTTTCTGTTTTTTTTCTGTACTTTTTCCAAACATTTACCACCGTACATTATTACTCTGAGACAAGTTATTCTGGGGGTTTTGGGCACTCATTGCTTTTCCATTCTATGCTCTAATGACAGGGTTGAATAACGGGAATGCCCAGAGGGGCCGAAATAATACGATCAAGTACATTTCTTGGAATACCAAAGGAGTTAACAACCCGGTGAAGTGTAAGAGGGTGTTGCCACACTTAAAGGGTTTGAATGCAAATATTGCATTTCTACAAGAGACTCACTTGAGGACTGGTGAGCATTTTAGGATGCGTAAGGACTGGGTTGGTCAAGTGTTCCACTCAAATTTTCATAGTAAATCAAGAGGTGCTGCTATTCTGGTTGATAAAGCTACTCCCTTTGTAGCTTCTGAGGTTATTGCTGATCCCAAGGGACGATACGTCATAGTAACTGGTGAACTGTTTTCTACCCCTCTTGTTTTGGCTAGTGTTTATGCTCCCAATTGGGATGACACAAGTTTCATTTCTTCCTTTCTGTCTGCTATTCCCAATTTAGAGTCTCATTTGTTGATTTTAGGGGGGGATTTCAACTGTAAAATGTCCCCAGTTCTGGACAAGTCCTCACAAATAAATACAGGCCCATCTAAATGTGCCCTACTTATTCAATCCTTTCTTCAGAAATATGCTATGTTTGAGGCCTGGCGTTTCCTACATCCTACAGAGAGACAGTATTCCTTTTATTCTCATGTTCATCAAACATACTCCCGGATTGATTACTTCTTTTTGGACAAAAAACTTCTGCCTAACCTTCGGCAGTGTACTTACGAGAGTATTGTTATCTCTGACCATTCACCATTAGTGCTTGAACTAGAGTTTCCCCAGCGACCTCCTAGGTGTTATCAATGGCGTCTCAACCCCATTTTACTCTCAGATAAGGAGTTTGTCAATTTCATTTCTTCTGAAATTACCTTATTCCTAGAAACTAATTCAACACCAGGTATGTCCTGCTCTACCATATGGGAGTCTCTCAAAGCATACCTACGTGGCCAAATTATTTCTTATACAGCCAACCAAAACAGAGTTCGCTCCCAGCGACTTCGGGACCTGAGCGAGTCCATAGCCACATTGGATGAGAAGTATGCTACGGATCCTTCCTCTGATCTACATAAAGAGCGCCAACTACTCCAATCTGAATTTGATGAGCTTTCTACCAGGCAAGCTGAACAGTTACTCTTGCGAGCTCGATACAAAGTCTATGAACAAGGCGACAAGGCCAGTAAACTCCTTGCACATCAGATCCGTAAATCTGAGGCCTCACGGTTAATCCCACAAATAAGGACCCCATCTGGTGCCACCACAGTTATACATAAAGAGATCAATGATCAATTTAAACAATTTTACTCTGCGCTATACACCTCTGAATCCCCTCAAGACCCTTTGCTGATTGACTCCTTCTTTAATGGCTTTATTATTTATTATTATTATGCACGCCCAATTTTTCAGTTTTTGATTTGTTAAAAAAGTTTGAAATATCCAATAAATGTCGTTCCACTTCATGATTGTGTCCCACTTGTTGTTGATTCTTCACAAAAAAATACAGTTTTATATCTTTATGTTTGAAGCCTGAAATGTGGCAAAAGGTCGCAAAGTTCAAGGGCGCCGAATACTTTCGCAAGGCACTGTAGTTTACAAGCCTTCTCACATTGTCTTCCACCTGCTAAATAATCTACTACAAGCCCAAGGTCTCTCCCCTCCCTGGGTGGGGACAGAATGTCCTGTAAGGAACAGCGTATTCCAGCCGGTCTGACGATAGCGCCATTCGTTTCTAACAAGGAACAGAAAGTCCTTGTTCTAATTCTTGGCTAAAACTACACACATTATTTAGTGTTATGATTATAATGATATGATTCATACATTCATACAGTGACAGGGTAGTATTCTGTTTAGTTACATAGTTCTACGTTAAATGTATACAAAATGTAGTCATTATTCATAAAAATCCCATAACAAACACTCACATAGGTTTAGCCTTCATTCTGCTTACACATGTCTAATATTTAAGCTTATATTGATCATTATTTCTACCTTAAAGAGAAGAGTATAGGTTACTGAAAATCATCCGAAGACTGGAAAATCTCCCCCAGTCACTGGGCCTGGAAAGGGTTGATCTCCCCCAGTCACTGGGCCTGGAAAGGGTTGATCTCCCCCAGTCACTGGGCCTGGAAAGGGTTGATCTCCCCCAGTCACTGGGCCTGGAAAGGGTTGATCTCCCCCAGTCACTGGGCCTGGAAAGGGTTGATCTCCCCCAGTCACTGGGCCTGGAAAGGGTTGATCTCCCCCAGTCACTGGGCCTGGAAAGGGTTGATCTCCCCCAGTCACTGGGCCTGGAAAGGGTTGATCTCCCCCAGTCACTGGGCCTGGAAAGGGTTGATCTCCCCAAGTCACTGGGCCTGGAAAGGGTTGATCTCCCCCAGTCACTGGGCCTGGAAAGGGTTGATCTCCGCCAGTCACTGGGCCTGGAAAGGGTTGATCTCCCCCAGTCACTGGGCCTGGAAAGGGTTGATCTCCCCCAGTCACTGGGCCTGGAAAGGGTTGATCTCCCCCAGTCACTGGGCCTGGAAAGGGTTGATCTCCCCCAGTCACTGGGCCTGGAAAGGGTTGATCTCCCCCAGTCACTGGGCCTGGAAAGGGTTGATCTCCCCCAGTCACTGGGCCTGGAAAGGGTTGATCTCCCCCAGTCACTGGGCCTGGAAAGGGTTGATCTACCCCAGTCACTGGGCCTGGAAAGGGTTGATCTCCCCCAGTCACTGGGCCTGGAAAGGGTTGATCTCCCCCAGTCACTGGGCCTGGAAAGGGTTGATCTCCCCCAGTCACTGGGCCTGGAAAGGGTTGATCTCCCCCAGTCACTGGGCCTGGAAAGGGTTGATCTCCCCCAGTCACTGGGCCTGGAAATGGTTGATCTCCCCCAGTCACTGGGCCTGGAAAGGGTTGATCTCCCCCAGTCACTGGGCCTGGAAAGGGTTGATCTCCCCCAGTCACTGGGCCTGGAAAGGGTTGATCTCCCCCAGTCACTGGGCCTGGAAAGGGTTGATCTCCCCCAGTCACTGGGCCTGGAAAGGGTTGATCTCCCCCAGTCACTGGGCCTGGAAAGGGTTGATCTCCCCCAGTCACTGGGCCTGGAAAGGGTTGATCTACCCCAGTCACTGGGCCTGGAAAGGGTTGATCTCCCCCAGTCACTGGGCCTGGAAAGGGTTGATCTCCCCCAGTCACTGGGCCTGGAAAGGGTTGATCTCCCCCAGTCACTGGGCCTGGAAAGGGTTGATCTCCCCCAGTCACTGGGCCTGGAAAGGGTTGATCTCCCCCAGTCACTGGGCCTGGAAATGGTTGATCTCCCCCAGTCACTGGGCCTGGAAAGGGTTGATCTCCCCCAGTCACTGGGCCTGGAAATGGTTGATCTCCCCCAGTCACTGGGCCTGGAAAGGGTTGATCTCCCCCAGTCACTGGGCCTGGAAATGGTTGATCTCCCCCAGTCACTGGGCCTGGAAATGGTTGATCTCCCCCTCGAGGATGGAGAAGCTGTCGTCGTTAAAGTATGGGGATTCAGGTGGGGGGGATCTGGGTAGTACGAATGAGGACATTTTTCTCTGTTGAGATAATTTCCTTATTCATTTCTAGCCAGATGTAAAATGTTCCTTTTTTGACAAATTTAATAGTGGGTTAGGTCTGCTCTATACCAAATTAGCATACTGCCCGAGTCTCTTCCCTGTTTCACACCTGGTGGATGGGATGGGACTACCAGCTCTCTGTAACCTAGAGGACAACCAGTGGGTCCATCTCCTCTATACCACCCACCTGGTAGTTTGGTGGATGGGACTACCAGCTCTCTGTAACCATAAGGGCAACTTGTGGGTTCGTCTCCTCTATACCACCCACCTGGTAGTTTGGTGGATGGGACTACCAGCTCTCTGTAACCTAGAGGACAACCAGTGGGTCCGTCTCCTCTATACCACCCACCTGGTAGTGTGGTGGATGGGACTACCAGCTCTCTGTAACCTAGAGGACAACCAGTGGGTCCATCTCCTCTATACCCCCCACCTGGTAGTTTGGTGGATGGGACTACCAGCTCTCTGTAACCTAGAGGACAACCAGTGGGTCCATCTCCTCTATACCACCCACCTGGTAGTGTGGTGGATGGGACTACCAACTCTCTGTAACCTAGAGGACAACCAGTGGGTCCATCTCCTCTATACCACCCACCTGGTAGTGTGGTGGATGGGACTACCAGCTCTCTGTAACCTAGAGGACAACCAGTGGGTTCATCTCCTCTGTACCACCCACCTGGTAGTTTAGTGGATGGGACTACCAGCTCTCTGTAACCTAGAGGACAACCAGTGGGTTCATCTCCTCTATACCACCCACCTGGTAGTTTGGTGGATGGGACGACCAGCTCTCTGTAACCTAGAGGGCAACCAGTGGGTCCATCTCCTCTATACCACCCACCTGGTAGTGTGGTGGATGGGACTACCAGCTCTCTGTAACCTAGAGGGCAACCAGTGGGTCCATCTCCTCTCTACCACCCACCTGGTAGTTTGGTGGATGGGACTACCAGCTCTCTGTAACCTAGAGGACAACCAGTGGGTCCATCTCCTCTATACCACCCACCTGGTAGTGTGGTGGATGGGACTACCAGCTCTCTGTAACCTAGAGGGCAACCAGTGGGTCCATCTCCTCTAAACCTGGTAGTGTGGTGGATGGGACGACCAGCTCTCTGTAACCTAGAGGGCAACCAGTGGGTCCATCTCCTCTATACCACCCACCTGGTAGTGTGGTGGATGGGACTACCAGCTCTCTGTAACCTAGAGGGCAACCAGTGGGTCCATCTCCTCTCTACCACCCACCTGGTAGTTTGGTGGATGGGACTACCAGCTCTCTGTAACCTAGAGGGCAACCAGTGGATCCATCTCCACTATACCACCCACCTGGTAGTTTGGTGGATGGGACTACCAGCTCTCTGTAACCTAGAGGACAACCAGTGGGTCCATCTCCTCTTTACCACCCACCTGGTAGTTTGGTGGATGGGACTACCAGCTCTCTGTAACCTAGAGTGCCACCAGTGGGTCCATCTCCTCTATACCACCCACCTGGTAGTTTGGTGGATGGGACTACCAGCTCTCTGTAACCTAGAGGAAAACCAGTGGGTCCATCTCCTCTGTACCAGGTTTCTTGTTGGATGATAATGTCTGTATTTCTGATTTCTTTGACGAAGTCCAGGTTCCTCTTTAGACCAAAGGCAGATGACCTCAGACCTTGGATATTCCAGGATGAGATCGTAAAATATTTTAGTTCCATAGTGTCTAGTGTTGTTTTTGTGTGGTTTAGGCACAGACCATCACAGTAGGTGTGAGCAGAGCTTGTTGAACATCTGATACATACTCTTAGGTCTCAGGACGGGGCTTGGGCGGGTGTATTAGTGGGGGTTGGGTCTGTCTCAGGATGGGGCTTAGGCGGGTGTGTTAGTGGGGGTTGGGTCTGTCTCAGGATGGGGCTTAGGCGGGTGTGTTAGTGTGGGTTGGGCCTGTCTCAGGATGGGGCTTGGGAGGGTGTGTTAGTGGGGGTTGGGTCTGTCTCAGGATGGGGCTTGGGCGGGTGTGTTAGTGGGGGTTGGGCCTGTCTCAGGATGGGGCTTTGGCGGGTGTATTAGTGGGGGTTGGGCCTGTCTCAGGACGGGGCTTGGGTGGGTCTATTAGTGGGGGTTGGGTCTGTCTCAGGATGGGGCTTGGGCGGGTGTATTAGTGGGGTTTGGGTCTGTCTCAGGATGGGGCTTAGGCGGGTGTGTTAGTGGGGGTTGGGTCTGTCTCAGGATGGGGCTTAGGCGGGTGTGTTAGTGTGGGTTGGGCCTGTCTCAGGACGGGGCTTGGGTGGGTGTATTAGTGGGGGTTGGGCCTGTCTCAGGATGGGGCTTGGGTGGGTGTATTAGTGGGGGTTGGGCCTGTCTCAGGATGGGGCTTGGGCGGGTGTATTCGTGGGGGTTGGGCCTGGTGGGGGTTGGGCCTGTCTCAGAATGGGGCTTGGGCGTGTGTATTAGTGGGGGTTGGGTCTGTCTCAGGATGGGGCTTGGGTGGGTTTATTAGTGGGGGTTGGGCCTGTCTCAGGATGGGGCTTGGGAGGGTGTCTTAGTGGGGGTTGGGCCTGGTGGGGGTTGGGCCTGTCGCAGGATGGGGTTTGGGCTGGTGTTTGGGTGGGTTTGTTTGGGTGGGTCTCGGCTGGTTGGGGTGTGGCTGGTGATGCTGTGGTCTTGGTGTAGGGGTGTGGAGTGGGTTCTCTTGGTGCAGGTCCTTCTGGGAGGGGGGGGGGGGGGGTCTTTGCAGGTCTGGGAGGGTGTCTCGCTGGTCTGGGCCGCACAGTCCAGGGAAATGCTTGCATTCACCCACTGTATGGTAGCAGGGTGGATGTAACCACTGGTGCGTTGGGGGAAAGTAGAAGAAGCTTGTTCAATCAGTCCCTTTCCTGCTGGGCCCTCAGGTCGTTTGTGCCCGTGTGAATTATGGTGTGACTCGGGGACCCTAGTCTGTCCTCTGACAACAGCTCCAGGGCATGCCCAGTGTTTGTCCTCTGACAACAGCTCCAGGGCCTAGTGTTTGTCCTCTGACAACAGCTCCAGGACACGCCTAGTGTTTGTCCTCTGACAACAGCTCCAGGGCATGCCTAGTGTTTGTCCTCTGACAACAGCTCCAGGGCCTAGTGTTTGTCCTCTGACAACAGCTCCAGGACATGTCTAGTGTTTGTCCTCTGACAACAGCTCCAGGACATGTCCAGTGTTTGTCCTCTGACAACAGCTCTAGGGCATGTCCAGTGTTTGTCCTCTGACAACAGCTCCAGGGCCTAGTGTTTGTCCTCTGACAACAGCTCCAGGACATGCCTAGTGTTTGTCCTCTGACAACAGCTCTAGGGCATGTCCAGTGTTTGTCCTCTGACAACAGCTCCAGGGCCTAGTGTTTGTCCTTTGACAACAGCTCCAGGGCCTAGTGTTTGTCCTCTGACAACAGCTCTAGGGCATGTCCAGTGTTTGTCCTCTGACAACAGCTCTAGGGCAGGTCCAGTGTTTGTCCTCTGACAACAGCTCCAGGGCCTAGTGTTTGTCCTCTGACAACAGCTCTAGGGCATGTCCAGTGTTTGTCCTCTGACAACAGCTCCAGGACATGTCTCGTGTTTGTCCTCTGACAACAGCTCCAGGGCCTAGTGTTTGTCCTCTGACAACAGCTCTAGGGCATGTCCAGTGTTTGTCCTCTGACAACAGCTCCAGGACATGTCTCGTGTTTGTCCTCTGACAACAGCTCCAGGGCCTAGTGTTTGTCCTCTGACAACAGAGGACTCTCTCTCTGCCATCTTGTTTCCCTGTGGTCTTTCTCTCTCTCTGCCATCTTGTTTCCCTGTGGTCTCTCTCTCTCTCTCTCTCTCTCTCTCTCTCTCTCTGCCATCTTGTTTCCCTGTGGTCTTTCTCTCTCTATCTCTGCCATCTTGTTTCCCTGTGGTCTCTCTCTCTCTCTCTCTCTCTCTCTCTCTCTGCCATCTTGTTTCCCTGTGGTCTTTCTCTCTCTCTCTCTGCCATCTTGTTTCCCTGTGGTCTCTCTCTCTCTCTCTACCATCTTGTTTTCCTGTGGTCTTTCTCTCTCTCTCTCTCTCTGCCATCTTGTTTTCATGTGGTCTTTCTCTCTCTCTCTCTCTCTCTCTCTCTCTCTCTCTCTCTGCCATCTTGTTTCCCGGTGGCCTCTCTCTCTCTGCCATCTTTTTTTCCTGTGGTCTTTCTCTCTCTCTCTCTCTCTCTGCCATCTTGTTTCCCTGTGGTCTTTCTCTCTTTCTCTCTGCCATCTTGTTTCCCGGTGGTCTCTCTCTCTCTCTCTCTCTCTCTCTCTCTCTCTCTCTCTCTGCCATCTTGTTTCCCTGTGGTCTTTCTCTCTCTCTCTCTGCCATCTTGTTTCCCGGTGGTCTCTCTCTCTCTCTCTCTCTCTCTCTCTCTCTCTCTCTCTCTCTCTGTCATCTTATTTTCTTGTGGTCTTTCTCTCTCTCTCTCTCTCTCTCTCTCTCTCTCTTTCTCTCTTTCTCTCTCTCTCTCTCTCTGCCATCTTGTTTGCCTGTGGATTTTGTTGTTGTCTTTGATTCTGCCATTGAAGCTTGGGGTACATTTGTCCCCTCCTTGGTTACAATACACTCTTTGATGGTACATTTGTCCCCTCCTTGGTTACAATACACTCTTTGTCCCCTAGGGATATAAAGGCTAGGAAGAGAAGTGATAGTGTTATACTGTAATTGTCTCTCTCCCTCTCGACCCTCCTTTCTCCATGTACAGAGGAAGAGAAGTGATAGTGTTATACTGTAATTGTCTCTCTCCCTCTCGACCCTCCTTTCTCCATGTACAGAGGAAGAGAAGTGATAGTGTTATACTGTAATTGTCTCTCTCCCTCTCGACCCTCCTTTCTTCATGAACAGAGGAAGAGAAGTGATAGTGTTAAATGGAATTGTGATTCTAATGCCACCATGGAGATGAATCCAGAGGGCCTACCTTCCCTGGACTACAGGGAAGAGGACCCCCCTCCCAACAAACACCTCAAGTACCACACCAGCCTGCAGAACATGATCCCATTCCGCTTCTCAAACAAGTAAGTCCCAACTACACACCTCTAACCCCTAACCCCTAACTCCTACCCCCTAATAACCCTACCCCATAACCCCTAACCCATAATAACCCTAACCGGTAACTCATAATACCGCTAAACATAATGACCCTAACCCATAATAACCCTAACCCCTAACCCCTACTCCCTAATAACCCTACCCTCTAACCCTACCCCCTAACCCAAAAGAACCCTACGCCCTACCCCCTAATAACCCTACCCCCTAATAAACCTACCCCCTAATAACCCTACCCCATAATAACCCTACCCCCTAATAACCCTACCCCCTAATAACCCTACCCCCTAATAACCCTATCCCCTAATAACCCTACCCCTAATAACCCTACCCCCTAACCCTACCCCCTAACCCAAAATAACCCTACCCCCTAATAACCCTACCCCCTAATAACCATACCCCCTAACCCCTAACCCCTAATAACCCTACCCCCTAACCCCTAACCCCATAATAACACTAACCCCTAACCATAATAACCCTAACCGGTAACCCATAATACCCCTAACCCATAATTCCCCTAACCCATAATACCCCTAACCCATAAGAACCCTAACCCATAATAACCCTAACCCCTAACCCATAATACCCCTAACCCCTAACCCATAATACCCCTAACCCATAATACCCCTAACCCATAATAACCCTAACCCATAATAACCCTAACCCCTAACCCATAATACCCCTAACCCCTAACCCATAATATCCCTAACCCATAATATACCTAACCCATAATACCCCTAACCCTTAACCCATAATGTCCCTAACCCATAATATCCCTAACCCATAATACCCCTAACCCCTAACCCATAATAACCCTAACCCATAATACCCCTAACCTATAATATCCCTAACCCATAATATCCCTAACCCATAATACCCCTAACCCCTAACCCATAATAACTCTAACCCATAATACCCCTAACCCATAATAACCCTAACCCATAATACCCCTAACCCCTAATAACTCTCTATGGGATTGGATCTTTTCATACAACAGTGTGTATAATTGTTGTTGCACCCTGATGTTGTCTGTCTCTGTCCAGGTCCAACCCCATGGACGATGCGGGCTTCTTCTCCTTCACCTCGTTTGCCTGGATGACTCCCATGATGTGGAGCCTGTTCAGGAACCGACTGGACAAGAGCTCCCTGTCTCTGTCTTCTCATGATGGGGCCGAAACCAATGGGAAGAGGTGGGACTCATTATGCTAACCCGCGTTAGCCCACGGAGCTAATGCCTAGGCATTGTCTGTCAATGGGAAAAGGTGGGACTCATTATGTTAACCCGAGTTAGCCCACTGAGCTAATGCCTAGGCATTGTCTGTCAATGGGAAAAGGTGGGACTCATTATGTTAACCCTAGTTAGCCCACTGAGCTAATGCCTAGGCATTGTCTGTCAATGGGAAAA
>NC_143047.1:49462500-49577500 GCF_057628025.1 Oncorhynchus mykiss
TTAAAGTGACTGTGCATATAGATTATAAACAGAGAGCAGCAGCAGCGTTAAAGAGGAGTCTAATGGGGCCGTTTGATTAGCTGTTCAGGAGTCTAATGGCTTGTGGGTCTTATAGCACGTTAGTGGGCCTTATGGGTATTATAGCACGTTAGTGGGCCTTTTCAGTGTATTTGGCCTGTTAAAAGAATTAGTCATTTCTAGTTGGATGGCGTCAGAGCATGTTACTTTGGATATTGTATTAGGTCCCACCCTTTCCGGGGTCATAGGTCATATTCTTTCAGTTCAATCATTCATAAAGACCTAAGCTGTGTTTGAATACTCATACTAATTTACTGTATACTACATACGTAATGAGTATATACTACATACTATACACTATTAGTTAATTTTAGTATACTGTAAACGTACAGCATGCTTTCAGTTGAGCGTTCTAGCTCTTCGCCTGTCTACCGGAAGTTGATGCTGTTGCTATGCAACCTCTTTCTAGCTAGTTAGCGTTACAAGCTACTAGCTAGACATTTTACGACTTTAGGTGTGTTCTTAAATTCAATATGGAGTGCCAAAGTGCGGTTGTAAATCCAGAGCGTTGTCAGATTGTCTGTTTGTAAATTCAGAGCGTTGTCAGATTGTCTGTTTGTAAATTCAGAGCGCTGTCAGATTATCTGTAGTGTTTCTCGGAGCACACACTGGACGCTCGGGCCGAGGAGTAGGGATGATTTGAGCATTCTGACCTCACAACGGCAGTCAAGCACCCAAGCTAACGTTGGCAAGCTTGCTAGCTACTTCATAACACAAATGAGAGAACACCTCACTCTGACCCTTTACTCATCCTAGCAGAGCTAGTTAATTAATACGCTGGCAAGTTTAATGTACAGTGGCTTGCAAAAGTATTCATTCAAATAAAATATATAATATGTAGTAACATGGTCTGCCACCTAGTGGTGATATAGACCTTAATAGGTAGTAACATGGTCTGCCACCTAGTGGTGATATAGACCTTAATAGGTAGTAACATGGTCTGCCACCTAGTGGTGATATAGACCTTAATAGGTAGTAACATGGTCTGCCACCTAGTGGTGATATAGACCTTAATAGGTAGTAACATGGTCTGCCACCTAGTGGTGATATAGAACTTAATAGGTAGTAACATGGTCTGCCACCTAGTGGTGATATAGACCTTAATAGGTAGTAACATGGTCTGCCACCTAGTGGTGATATAGACCTTAATAGGTAGTAACATGGTCTGCCACCTAGTGGTGATATAGACCTTAATAGGTAGTAACATGGTCTGCCACCTAGTGGTGATATAGACCTTAATAGGTAGTAACATGGTCTGCCACCTAGTGGTGATGTAGACATTAATATGTAGTAACATGGTCTGCCACCTAGTGGTGATACAGACATTAATATGTAGTAACATGGTCTGCCATCTAGTGGTGATATAGACCTCAATAGGTAGTAACATGGTCTGCCACCTGTTGGTGATATAGACATTAATATCTAGTAACATGGTCTGCCATCTAGTGGTGATATCCCACAGTTAAAGACCATTCACCCTTCTACATCTATAGTTATAAACCAGTGGTATAAACAGTAGTCTTCCTAGTGACCAAGTCATAACCAGACTCTGGGATGCTGGCCTTCTCGGCAGAGTTGCTAAAAAGCCATATCTCAGACTGGCCAATAAAAATAAAAGATGAAGATGGGCAAAAGAACACAGAGACTGGACAGAAGAACTCTGCCTAGGAGGCCAGCATCCTGGAGTCGCCTCTTCACTGTTGACATTGAGACTGGACAGAGGAACTCTGGCTAGAAGGCCAGCATCCCGGAGTCACCTCTTCACTGTTGACATTGAGACTGGCAGAGGACCTCTGCCTAGAAGGCCAGCATCCCGGAGTCACCTCTTCACTGTTGACGTTGAGACTGGACAGAGGAACTCTGCCTAGAAGGCCAGCATCCTGGAGTCTCCTCTTCACTGTTGACGTTGAGACTGGACAGAGGAACTCTGCCTAGGAGGTCAGCATCCCGGAGTCACCTCTTCACTGTTGACGTTGAGACTGGACAGAGGAACTCTGCCTAGAAGGCCAGCATCCTGGAGTCTCCTCTTCACTGTTGACGTTGAGACTGGACAGAGGAACTCTGCCTAGGAGGTCAGCATCCCGGAGTCACCTCTTCACTGTTGACGTTGAGACTGGACAGAGGAACTCTTCCTAGAAGGCCAGCATCCCGGAGTCACCTCTTCACTGTTGACGTTGAGACTGGACAGAGGAACTCTGCCTACAAGGCCAGCATCCCAGAGTCGCCTCTTCACTGTTGACGTTGAGACTGGACAGAGGAACTCTTCCTAGAAGGCCAGCATCCCGGAGTCACCTCTTCACTGTTGACGTTGAGACTGGACAGAGGAACTCTTCCTAGAAGGCCAGCATCCCGGAGTCACCTCTTCACTGTTGACGTTGAGACTGGTGTTTTGCAGGTACTATTTAATAAAGCTGCCAGTTGAGGACTTGTGAGGCATCTGTTTCTCAAACGTGACACTCTAATGTACTTGTCCTCTTGCTCAGTTGTGCACCGGGGCCTCCCACTCCTCTTTCTATTCTGGTTAGGGCCAGTTTCTTCTGTTCTGTGAAGGGAGTAGTACACAGCTTTGTACGAGATCTTCAGTTTCTTGGCAATTTCTCACATGGAATTTCTCAGAACAAGAATAAACTGACGAGTTTTTTGGCCATTTTGAGCCTGTAATTGAACCCACAAATGCTGATGCTCCAGATACTCAACTAGTCTAAAGGTCACAGGAGTGATGGTTGCTGATAATGCGCCTCTGTACGTCTATGTAGATATTCCATTAAAAATCAGCCGTTTCCAGCTACAATATTCATTTACAACATTAACAATGTCTACACTGTATTTCTGTTCAATTTGATGTTATTTTAATTTGACCCCCCCAATTTTTTAACATTTTCTTTCAAAAACAAGGACATTTTTAAGTCACCCCAAACTTCTTTTTTTTTTGGAGGTCAGGGTTCCCGGAGGTCAGGGCTCCCGGAGGTCAGGGTCCCTGGAGGTCAGGGTCCCTGGAGGTCAGGGCCCCTGGAGGTCAGGGCTCCTGCCTGGTCAGTATTCTGGCATGATTACTACAAGTTTAGGTAGCAGGCTAGATTAATTTACCAATCTAATAATGCCTAGCTGACATGGCTAATTTAGTGCCTGTCACTGGTAGCAGGCTAGATTAATTTACCAATCTAATAATGCCTAGCTGACATGGCTAATTTAGTGCCTGTCACTGACTGACATAACAAGAGAAAATGTATCAATCACAACTGCATTTAGAAATGTCACCTTTTGTATTCTACTATTCTTACTCTCAATAGAGAGCTCTGGCACTCTATTCCCCGTAGGGCTCTGGCACTCTATTCCCCATAGGGCTCTGGCACTCTATTCCCCGTAGGGCTCTGGCACTCTATTCCCCATAGGGCTCTGGCACTCTATTCCCCGTAGGGCTCTGGCACTCTATTCCCCATAGGGCTCTGGTACTCTATTCCCCGTAGGGCTCTGGCACTCTATTCCCCATAGGGCTCTGGCACTCTATTCCCCGTAGGGCTCTGGCACTCTATTCCCCATAGGGCTCTGGCACTCTATTCCCCATAGGGCTCTGGCACTCTATTCCCCATAGGGCTCTGGTACTCTATTCCACATAGGGCTCTGGTACTCTATTTCACATAGGGCTCTGGTACTCTATTACCCGTAGTGCTCTGGCACTCTATTCCCCATAGGGCTCTGACACTCTATTCAACATAGGGCTCTGGCACTCTATTCCACATAGGGCTCTGGCACTCTATTCCACATAGGGCTCTGGCACTCTATTCCCCGTAGGGCTCTGGAACTCTATTCCCCGTAGGGCTCTGGCACTCTATTCCACATAGGGCTCTGGCACTCTATTCCCCATAGGGCTCTGGTACTCTATTCCACATAGGGCTCTGGTACTCTATTTCACATAGGGCTCTGGTACTCTATTACCCGTAGTGCTCTGGCACTCTATTCCCCATAGGGCTCTGACACTCTATTCCCTCTAGGGCTCTGGCACTCTATTCCCCGTAGGGCTCTGGCACTCTATTCCACATAGGGCTCTGGCACTCTATTCCCCGTAGGGCTCTGGAACTCTATTCCCCGTAGGGCTCTGGCACTCTATTCCACATAGGGCTCTGGCACTCTATTCCACATAGGGCTCTGGCACTCTATTCCCCATAGGGCTCTGGCACTCTATTCCCCATAGGGCTCTGGCACTCTATGCCCCACAGGGCTCTGACACTCTATTCCACATAGGGCTCTGGCACTCTATTCCACATAGGGCTCTGGCACTCTATTCCCTCTAGGGCTCTGGCACTCTATTCCCCGTAGGGCTCTGGCACTCTATTCCACATAGGGCTCTGGCACTCTATTCCCCATAGGGCTCTGGCACTCTATTCCCCATAGGGCTCTGGTATTCTATTCCCCATAGGGCTCTGCCACTCTATTCTCCATAGGGCTCTGGCACTCTATTCCCCATAGGGCTCTGGCACTCTATTCCCCATAGGGCTCTGGCACTCTATTCCCCATAGGGCTCTGGCACTCTATTCCCCATAGGGCTCTGGCACTCTATTCCCCATAGGGCTCTGACACTCTATTCCCCGTAGGGCTCTGGCACTCTATTCCACATAGGGCTCTGACACTCTATTCCCCGTAGGGCTCTGGCACTCTATTCCACATAGGGCTCTGACACTCTATTCCCCGTAGGGCTCTGGCACTCTATTCCACATAGGGCTCTGGCACTCTATTCCCCATAGGGCTCTGGCACTATATTCCCCATAGGGCTCTGGCACTCTATTCCCCGTAGGGCTCTGGCACTCTATTCCCCATAGGGCTCTGGTACTCTATTCCCCATAGGGCTCTGGCACTCTATTCCACGTAGGGCTCTGGCACTCTATTCCACATAGGGCTCTGGCACTATATTCCCCATAGGGCTCTGGCACTCTATTCCACATAGGGCTCTGACACTCTATTCCCCATAGGGCTCTGACACTCTATGCACTAGATAGGGAATAGGGTGCCATGTAGTGCATTATATATAGGGAATAGGGTGTCATGTAGGGCACTATATAGGGAATAAGGTGCCATGTAGTGCACTATATAGGGAATAGGGTGCCATATAGTGCACTAGATAGGGAATAGAGTGCCATGTAGTGCACTATATAGGGAATATGGTGTAATGTAGGGCACTATATAGGGAATAAGGTGCCATGTAGTGCACTATATAGGGAATAGGGTGCCATGTAGTGCACTAGATGGGGAATAGGGTGCCATTTTGGGACTTTAATTCTGACTCACCTGGTGAGAGATGCTGTAAACTCTCCCTGATGGGGTGATGATGTCATAATGAGACACAGAACAGGTGTCAAACACAGCAGCTGATGTTCCCCATGACCGTTTCCTGATGAATCTAGTGGACTTTACACTGGTGGGCTGAGACCCAGCTGCCCTGTGTCCGGAGTCAAGTAGGTTTACAGTAGGTTTCCACGCTGGGAAAAAGAACGAGAACAATCTTCCCCAAATGCTGTGCTGGGATTGGTCGGCTATACCTTACGAGGTGATCACATGACATTACCACATGGCCAGGGGTGTTCTACCCGTCATGCCTTACAGAACTTCCCACCTCAGGGTTCTCACTAGTTACCACAGCCACAAAGTCATAAACCACACCTATTTCTAAAATGTTCTCTTCTTAAATGTGGATTATACACCTCTCCCTAACCTTAACCACACATGGGCTAACCTCATGTCTAACCTTAACCTTAAATTAAGACCCAAAAGCACATTTTTGTTTTCATAAATGTTTATGACATAGCCAATTTCGACTTTGTGTCTGTGGGAACTAGTGGAAACCCAAACTAATTTATCCCTGCCCCTGTGGATCCAGGAAGATGGCAGTTTCCACAACTACTGTAGACACAGAACATGCCGGTGAGCCACTGAGAGACTTTGACACACTGATTAGCTGTTTTACTATAGATCCCGTGGCTCTGAGTCATCCCATGGCCTAGTTAAAGGTTAAAGGTTAAATAGTAGTACATTTGAAAAAAGAAGCCTCCTTAGCCAGGCTGTCTCCCCTCCATTCAGCCATATCAGAGGTGACCATTCCAAACCCTGACTCAGTATTTCCCAGGCAAGTGGATTCAGTCTGTTTCAGATGTAGCTGGCTGGCTGTGTCAGCTGTAGTTGGATGACTGTGTCAGCTGTAGTTGGATGACTGTTTCAGCTGTAGTTGGATGACTGTTTCAGCTTTAGTTGGATGACTGTTTCAGCTGTAGTTGGATGACTGTGTCAGCTGTAGTTGGATGACTGTGTCAGCTGTAGTTGGATGACTGTTTCAGCTGTAGTTGGATGACTGTTTCAGCTGTAGCTGGCTGGCTGTGTCAGCTGTAGCTGGCTGGCTGTGTCAGCTGTAGTTGGATGACTGTTTCAGCTGTAGTTGGATGACTGTTTCAGCTGTAGTTGGATGACTGTTTCAGCTGTAGCTGGATGACTGTTTCAGCTGTAGTTGGATGGCTGTTTCAACTGTAGTTGGATGACTGTTTCACCTGTAGCTGGGTGACTGTGTCAGCTGTAGTTGGATGACTGTGTCAGCTGTAGTTGGATGACTGTTTCAGCTGTAGTTGGATGACTGTGTCAGCTGTAGTTGGACGACTGTTTCAGCTGTAGTTGGACGACTGTTTCAGCTGTAGTTGGATGACTGTTTCAGCTGTAGTTGGATGACTGTTTCAGCTGTAGTTGGATGACTGTGTCAGCTGTAGTTGGATGACTGTTTCACCTGTAGCTGGGTGACTGTGTCAGCTGTAGTTGGATGACTGTGTCAGCTGTAGTTGGATGACTGTTTCAGCTGTAGTTGGATGACTGTGTCAGCTGTAGTTGGATGACTGTTTCAGCTGTAGTTGGACGACTGTTTCAGCTGTAGTTGGATCACTGTTTCAGCTGTAGTTGACTGACTGTTTCAACTGTAGCTGGGTGACTGTTTGAGCTGTGGCTGGGTGACTGTTTGAGCTGTGCCTGGGTGACTATTTCAGCAGCTGTAGTTGGATGACTGTTTCAGCTGTAGTTGGATGACTGTTTCAGCTGTAGTTGGATGACTGTTTCAGCTGTAGTTGGATGACTGTTTCAGCTGTAGTTGGACGACTGTTTCAGCTGTAGCTGGGTGACTGTTTGAGCTGTGGCTGGGTGACTGTTTGAGCTGTGGCTGGGTGACTGTTTCAGCTGTAGTTGGATGACTATTTGAGCCGTGGCTGGGTGACTGTTTGAGCCGTGGCTGAGTGGCTGTTTGAGCTGTGGCTGAGTGACTGTTTGAGCTGTGGCTGAGTTACTGTTTGAGCTGTGGTTGAGCGACTGTTTGAGCCGTGGCTTAGTGACTGTTTGAGCTGTGGCTGAGTGACTGTTTGAGCCGTGGCTGAGTGACTGTTTGAGCCGTGGCTGGGTGACTGTTTCACCTGTAACTGGGTGACTGTTTGAGCCGTGGCTGGGTGACTGTTTGAACAGTGGCTGAGTGACTATTTGAGCCGTGGCTGAGTGACTATTTGAGCCGTCAGTTGTACTGAAGCACTGAAGTGGACACGTTATTTTATTCATGACTAACTGAGACTTACGGTGAAGTCAAAGGTTACCGTGACGACAGCAGGATAACGTAGCCAAATGTTTAATTAAGATAAGAGCAGATAAAAGGTATCTGTGTGAACCTGAATGTAGTGTCAAGAATGGCAACCTGTTACGTACGTAGTGAACCACTGTTGACCAGGACGCAGAAGACTCTGTAGTGCACTACTTAGGACGTAGGGTCCCATTGAGGAGGCATGTAATGGTCTAGTTCAGGGTTATCGAAAGGACAAGAAGGTGTTCTCATGTTCTCCTTATAACATTTATCTTGCATTTTCAAATATTTGAGCAATGAGGTAGAGAAGGCAGAGTAAACGGATTGAAAGTACCACGGTCATGAGTTTTTTGCTTTGACAAAATGTACCGATTAAAGATTATGATCATGCCAAATAAATGTGAATTATTTTGATTGTGAGCAGTGTTCTTTCTGTCCCCACACTAT
Organism: Oncorhynchus mykiss; assembly: GCF_057628025.1. Taxonomy (NCBI): domain Eukaryota; kingdom Metazoa; phylum Chordata; class Actinopteri; order Salmoniformes; family Salmonidae; genus Oncorhynchus; species Oncorhynchus mykiss. The sequence continues at coordinate 49,470,617 of NC_143047.1, forward strand.
GATCTATTTAACCTCAGTAAGCTGAAGATGATGAAGATATAAGAGGCCTTCATCAACCACGTCCCGTTGTATTAGCGCCCCCGTCTCTCCCCTAGTGCCCGCTAGCTGACACGGCATCTTCCCTCCCTCCCTCCCTCCCTCCCTCCCTCCCTCCCTCCCTCCCTCCCTCAGTCCACACTACACACGCTCTCTCTCCACACATTCTAGAATCAGTCATATCAGGATGGAATCCCCTGCAGAATTCCACAGCATCACTAATGGACTTGTCAGACACAGCCATGACTTCTGCCCTCCAAATCTGCATCGAGTTGTACCAGGGCTATAATCCCTTGGCGAATGAGGAGAGAGGGTGGAGAAAGAAGGGGTGGAGGGGAGTTGACTGGAACCCTGATAACGCGACGCCAAGGCGTGATTTACTTCCTCCTAACCACTCGCACCCTCACCACCTCCTCCCCCCTCACCCCTCCCCTCATCCAGCCCTGTAAACAGAGAGTCCCAGCCAGGCCATGGATGGACGATGGAAAGGTCAGGACAGCATCCTGCAGAGGTATGTCTGAAAGGGGTGCCAGGGCATCCAGCCCAGCCTCATCCGACCTCGCTGGGGTCAGAGTTACACACATAGGAACAGACACTGGCAGACAGACAGAGAGAGAGAGAGAGAGAGAGAGAGGTGTCCAGACCAAGCCTCCCGAGTCTCCCTGCAACAACTGGTGGAGAGTTCAGACAGACCGACGGAGGGCCGTTTAGCCAGCCAGGCAGGGAGACAGAGAGACAGGGAGGCCGGGAGACAGGGAGACAGGGAGGGAGACAGGGAGACAGGGAGGCACGGAGACAGGGAGGCAGGGAGATAGGGAGGCAGGGAGGGAGGCAGGGAGGCAGGGAGACAGGGAGGCAGGGAGGCAGGGAGACAGGGAGGTAGGGGGGCAGGGAGACAGGGAGGCAGGAAGACAGGAAGACAGGGAGACAGGGAGGCAGGGAGACAGGGAGGGAGGCAGGGAGGCAGGGAGACAGGGAGACAGGGAGACAGGGAGGGAGACAGGGAGGCAGGGAGACAGGGAGGCAGGGAGACAGGGAGGCAGGGAGACAGGGAGGCAGGGAGACAGCGAGACAGGGAGACAGCGAGACAGGGAGGCAGGGAGACAGGGAGGCAGGGAGACAGGGAGGGAGGGAGACAGGGAGACAGGGAGGGAGACAGGGAGGGAGACAGGGAGGGAGACAGGGAGACAGGGAGGCAGGGAGACAGGGAGACAGGGAGACAGGGAGGTAGGGAGGTTGGGAGACAGGGAGGGAGCAGGTCTAGGGCCAGAGAGGGCCACACAGGGCCAGGCAGCACGAGGCCAGGACACGCCATGGACCCAGCACGGACCTAGCACGCTTCCAGATTGCTCAACGCACCCACAATGCACAACGCAGCCCGGGGGCCCCTGCCCTCCTCGGAGAGGGAGGAGAGGACAGAGGGAAGCCAAGGGAGATGGTTGGAGAACAGGGAGAGAGAGAGCGAAAAAAGAGATGTAGAAAGAGAGAGAGAGAGAGATCTGTTGCAATGCCCCTGTTTGGCCTAGACGTGATGTTTGAGTTGATGTTTGGTCTTTGGGGTTCTAGCCGACACAATGCAACACACACTGCATGTTGAGCAGGAATGATGGAGAGTTGGACAGAATCTATACTGTTGGGACAGATACAACCTCACACAGCCCAATTTCTAAACTTTCTTGCCTTGCAAAAAAAATAAAAATATTAGAATCACTGGCAAACTCTCAGCGAATAACTTTTATTCATTTTTTAGACTTCAAATGTTAATCTTAATGTCCGTGTGAGTTTAGACGTGGACACAAAACTCTTTCAGCTACTACTCTTGACTTAAATGATGAGTATAAAGAGATCATAGGAATCGCTTGTGCTCATAGACCCATCTAAAAGCCTTAGATACTGTCCAAAATCCCCGTACTCATTCAAAGATGGTCTGAAATGTGCCTCGACCAGGCGTCTTGCAAGTAGTTTCGGGAACGACACTTCATGACCAAAAATATGCGGACACCTGCTCGTCGAACATCTCATTCCAAAATCATGGGCATTAATATGGAGTTGGTCCCCTCCATTGCTACTATAACAGCCTCCGCTTTTCTGGGAAGGATTTCCACTAGATGTTGGAACATTGCTGAGGGGACTTGCTTCTATTCAGCCACACGAGAATTAGTGAGGTCGGGCACTGATGTTGGGCGATTAGGCCTGGCTCGCAGTCGGCGTTCCAATTCATCCCAAAGGTGTTCGATGGGGTTGAGGTTAGGGCTCTGTCCTGGCCAGTCAAGTTCTTCCACTCCGATCTCAACAAACCATTTCTGTGTGGACCTCGCTTTGTGCACGGGGGTATTGTCATGCTGAAACAGGAAAGGGCTTTGAGATTTCCCTTCACTGGAACTAAGGAGCCCGAACCAATGAAAAACAACCCCAGACTATTATTCCACCTCCACCAAACTTTACAGTGGGCACTATGCATTTGGGCAGGTAGCGTTCTCCTGGCATCTACCAAACCCAGATTAGTCTGTCGGACTGCCAGATGGTGAAGCATGATTCATCCCTCCAGAGAAATCGTTTCCACTGTTTCAGAGTCTAATGGCAGCGAGCTTTACACCACTCCAGCCAATGCTTGGCATTTCATGAAGCTCTCGACGAACAGTTATTGTGCTGACGTTGCTTCCAGGGGCAGTTTGGAACTCGGTAGTGGAGTGTTGCAACCCGAGGACAGATGATTTTTACACGCTACAAACTTCAGCACTCGCTGGTCTCATTCTGTCAACTTGTGTGACCTATCCACTTCCCGTTCAGCCACGAATCCACTCATTTGAAGGGGTGTCCACATACTTCTGTATATATAGTGGCATCTGACAGGATGGTGTCAAGTTACCTGGATGTTACTAAAGGTGTCCCACAGAGGGGTCGATTTTGGGACCTGATTTACAGACGTATATAGATCATATTGGTCTATCTGTAAAGACCTTTAACTTTCCTCTGTATGCAAATGGCACTGTTATGTAGGCTACTGTCCCTTCTGCTGACCAGGCTATGTTAGAGCTGCAATCTGATTTGGTTGCCTTGGATACTTAAAGGGGAAAAAACGAAATGTATGTTATTGTCTAATTGCAGATATCTCAGAGGTTTGTTTTTACACATTTATGCATTTGGTTCTTTCATTGAGCAGGTTCCCCGCTAATCTGGTATTTTGGGGGGGGGATCGACACAAATGTGACGTTTATAAACCATATGGAGGAGTTGGTGAAGGTTCTGGACCAGTAGTGAGCAGGTCAGCTGTTCGTCCATCCGCAACGGCCCGACAATAAGGGATAAAGTGACAATCTGAGGCTCTCACCCAACCCAAACACGCTAATATAGAACAATGTGTTGCCGGACACAGTCAAAGACGGCGGAGATATTTGTTTGACAGGGTGTAGGATTTTGTTGTTGTTGTTGTTGTTGCTTGATTTAGATGTGTTTTTTGGTTATAATTTCCGACATTTTGGGAAGGCTATTTTATTTGTTAGTCAACTTGTCTATAATTAGATACATGCAGACTATATAAACCCTATTGCTCAACAGAATGTCATAGGTCGATAGAATGAATGTTTCAATCTAGTTGACATCGATGAAGTTTTCCTCTGTCATCTTTCATGAAGAGAAGACGTTTAGGGACCGGAGAGAAAATACGTCAAGGAAAAACAAACGGGAAAGATTTTCTGATAAAAATGTCCAAATTACATCAGTTGTAAGGACAAAGAAAGCTGTGAAAACGACCCAAAGTGTTTCTGTTAAAACTTCAGTTCGGCCCTCGATGCATATTTTTTGACGTGGTTGAATTACTATCAGCTCGTAATGATTCCGATCACCCCAGCATGGTATCTAACTCAGCGTTGCATTCTCCCGACATGCAGACAGAAAGACATCATATTTCTCTACTCCTGTACCCAAGTCAAAATGCACATTTGGTGTATAATTTTACTGCAAAAAAAGAACAAGAAAAAGCCTAATTCTACAGGGGTGAATATGAAGGCCATCGGTCTATTCACACCGGACCGGTATTACTAGAGAAGGTTGGTTGTGTATTTATCACCCCAGAATGTCTGTTGTTCCAGAGGCTCAATATATTTTTTTAAATGATGCATTTTTGGCGATGTTCAATTCATTCGCACAAAACGTATAAACAAAAGCATTGACTGTGAACGTCGATACATGTAGGAGGACGTTTATATCGAGGCGCTGCGTTCAGAACTTCGGTCAATCTATCTAATCACGTATTGCTTTCTTGCTCAAACGACACGGGACAAGTATTATCAGAGGGACTTTGGAGTTGGCCAAAAAAAAAAAAAAAAAAAAACACAGGAGGTTATTCTGGTTAGTCAATGTCCAGATGTCAGTTTCCATTAAAGCCATCTAAAACAGCAGGCTGCAGATCCATTGAGATGCCATAAGGCCTATTTAAAGTCCCGTCTTGTGACTGGTGAATTTGTGTCTCACAATCATCCCGCATAACACTGCAATCATCCTCTTTTACCACGTAGTCAAATATTTGACAAACAAACATGACTTTTCTGGCCCTTCCTTCTCTTTATGTTCAACTCTCCATTTCACAGCTTTTGTCTTTGTTGAATTCAACTTTGACAATGTCCTTTTTGCCTCGGTGTACTGACTTTTTCTGCCCGTTCCTAAAATCATTGGCGATTTGCTTGTTTCGGCTTTTTGGCTCGCGCACAGTTAAACCCTGAAGTTTAGGCTTATGCAGTAATACCAGATAACCTAAAACAATGAAGGAAAAACCTCAATGTAGCCTATAGATAGATATACATTTCACAATAATGATCCCATGTATGTATTGTTTCTCTTTATTCCACACGCCGCGGATATAACTGCGGACCACTGCGCTTTATGGAGTCAACCCGCGCATCACTAGTCTGGACCTCAAATTCCCCAACGTCACTTAATTTATCTCCTTTTTGTTGCTAAGCGACAAATCTCTGTTGCCAAGCGCCCAACATATCTCACTTCTTTGTTGTCATTAAAAGTAGAAACATTATTAGGCACCAAAAACCGCTCACAGGTTTGGTTAAACTTTTTCGTGTTCTTCGTGTCTCCACCAACCCAGGTACATCAGCCTTCATTCAGCTTTAACGCCCCCCTCCCCGTATTTGGAATAAAAAGCGCATGTTGGTCTCTGGTTGCCAATAGGGCAGTTTAGTACGCTGACGAGGAATGAACTCACTGGGGGAAGCCAGTGTTTTGGTTGACTGTCATAATGTATTTGTGCTGTGGTAATGTAACGTATCTGTTGTCTCTAGCAGTGGTGGGAAAAGTACACAATATTCAGACTTGAGTAAAAGTAAAGACACCTTCATAGAAACAAAACGTCACTCAGTACAATTCCACTTCAGTAAAAGTCTAAAAGTATTTGGTTTAAAATATATATTTAAGTATCACAAGTGAAAGTATAAATAATTTCAAATTCCTTATATTAAGCAAACCAGACGGCACGGGCACACTTCAACATTCAGACATCGTTTACAAACGAAGCATCAGATCAGAGGCAGTAGGGATGACCAGGGATGTTCTCTGTTTAGTGAGTCCACCAGATCAGAGGCAGTATGGATGACCAGGGATGTTCTCTGTTTAGTGAGTCCTCCAGATCAGAGGCAGTAGTGATGACCAGGGATGTTCTCTGTTTAGTGAGTCCTCCAGATCAGAGGCAGTAGGGATGACCAGGGATGTTCTCTGTTTAGTGAGTTCTCCAGATCAGAGGCTGTATGGATGACCAGGGATGTTCTCTGTTTAGTGAGTCCTCCAGATCAGAGGCAGTAGGGATGACCAGGGATGTTCTCTGTTTAGTGAGTCCTCCAGATCAGAGGCAGTAGGGATGACCAGGGATGTTCTCTGTTTAGTGAGTCCACCAGATCAGAGGCAGTAGGGATGACCAGGGATGTTCTCTGTTTAGTGAGTCCTCCAGATCAGAGGCAGTATGGATGACCAGGGATGTTCTCTGTTTAGTGAGTCCTCCAGATCAGAGGCAGTAGGGATGACCAGGGATGTTCTCTGTTTAGTGAGTCCTCCAGATCAGAGGCAGTAGGGATGACCAGGGATGTTATCTGTTTAGTGAGTCCACCAGATCAGAGGCTAGTAGCTGACCAGGGATGTTCTCTGTTTAGTGAGTCCTCCAGATCAGAGGCAGTAGGGATGACCTGGGATGTTCTCTGTTTAGTGAGTCTTCCATATCAGAGGCTAGTAGGGATGACCAGGGATGTTCTCTGTTTAGTGAGTCCTCCAGATCAGAGGCTATTAGGGATGACCAGGGATGTTCTCTGTTTAGTGAGTCCTCCAGATCAGAGGCAGTAGTGATGACCAGGGATGTTCTCTGTTTAGTGAGTCCACCAGATCAGAGACAGTAGGGATGACCAGGCATGTTCTCTGTTTAGTGAGTCCACCAGATCAGAGACAGTAGGGATGACCAGGGATGTTCTCTGTTTAGTGAGTCCACCAGATCAGAGACAGTAGGGATGACCAGGCATGTTCTCTGTTTAGTGAGTCCACCAGATCAGAGGCAGTAGGGATGACCAGGGATGTTCTCTGTTTAGTGAGTCCTCCAGATCAGAGGCAGTAGGGATGACCAGGGATGTTCTCTGTTTTGTGAGTCCTCCAGATCAGAGACAGTAGGGATGACCAGGGATGTGCTCTGTTTAGTGAGTCCTCCAGATCAGAGGCAGTAGGGATGACCAGGGATGTTCTCTGCTTAGTGAGTCCTCCAGATCAGAGGCAGTAGGGATGACCAAGGATGTTCTCTGTTTAGTGAGTCCTCCAGATCAGAGACAGTAGGGATGACCAGGGATGTTCTCTGTTTAGTGAGTCCTCCAGATCAGAGGCAGTAGGGATGACCAAGGATGTTCTCTGTTTAGTGAGTCCTCCAGATCAGAGGCAGTAGGGATGACCAGGGATGTTCTCTGTTTAGTGAGTCCTCCAGATCAGAGGCAGTAGGGACGACCAGGGATGTTCTCTGTTTAGTGAGTCCTCCAGATCAGAGGCAGTAGGGACGACCAGGGATGTTCTCTGTTTAGTGAGTCCTCCAGATCAGAGGCAGTAGGGATGACCAGGGATGTTCTCTGTTTAGTGAGTCCTCCAGATCAGAGGCAGTAGGGATGACCAGGGATGTTCTCTGTTTAGTGAGTCCTCCAGATCAGAGGCAGTAGGGACGACCAGGGATGTTCTCTGTTTAGTGAGTCCTCCAGATCAGAGGCAGTAGTGATGACCAGGGATGTTCTCTGTTTAGTGAGTCCTCCAGATCAGAGGCAGTAGGGATGACCAGGGATGTTCTCTGTTTAGTGAGTCCTCCAGATCAGAGGCAGTAGTGATGACCAGGGATGTTCTCTGTTTAGTGAGTCCTCCAGATCAGAGGCAGTAGGGATGACCAGGGATGTTCTCTGTTTAGTGAGTCCACCAGATCAGAGGCAGTAGGGATGACCAAGGATGTTCTCTGTGAATTTGACTATTTTCCTGATAAGCATTAGAAATGAAACAACGAGTGTCTTTTGGTTTCAAGGAAACGGAGTAAAAAGTACAATATTTTCTTTAGGAATGTAGTGAAGTAAAAGTAAAAATAGTACAAATATAAATAGTAAAGTACACATACCCCCAAAAACGACTTTAATACTTTAAAGTATTTTAACGTACGTAGTTTACACCACTGGTATGTTGTGGATTCTAAAACAATAAAAAAAATATAAGTTAAAAAAATATATAAAAACACAACTAATGGAAGTAGTTGTTAGTCACATCAGAAGACTAGTACCCAGAGTTTATCCTGACCAGACAGAAGACTAATACCCAGAGTTTATCCTGACCAGACAGAAGACTAATACCCAGAGTTTATCCTGACCAGACAGAAGACTAGTACCCAGAGTTTATCCTGACCAGACAGAAGACTAGTACCCAGAGTTTATCCTGACCAGACAGAAGACTAGTACCCAGAGTTTATCCTGACCAGACAGAAGACTAGGACTAGTACCCAGAGTTTATCCTGACCAGACAGAAGACTAGTACCCAGAGTTTATCCTGACCAGACAGAAGACTAGTACCCAGAGTTTATCCTGACCAGACAGAAGACTAGTACCCAGAGTTTATCCTGACCAGACAGAAGACTAGGACTAGTACCCAGAGTTTATCCTGACCAGACAGAAGACTAGTACCCAGAGTTTATCCTGACCAGACAGAAGACTAGTACCCAGAGTTTATCCTGACCAGACAGAAGACTAGTACCCAGAGTTTATCCTGACCAGACAGAAGACTAGGACTAGTACCCAGAGTTTATCCTGACCAGACAGAAGACTAGTACCCAGAGTTTATCCTGACCAGACAGAAGACTAGTACCCAGAGTTTATCCTGACCAGACAGAAGACTAGTACCCAGAGTTTATCCTGACCAGACAGAAGACTAGTACCCAGAGTTTATCCTGACCAGACAGAAGACTAGTACCCAGAGTTTATCCTGACCAGACAGAAGACTAGTACCCAGAGTTTATCCTGACCAGACAGAAGACTAGTACCCAGAGTTTATCCTGACCAGACAGAAGACTAGTACCCAGAGTTTATCCTGACCAGACAGAAGACTAGTACCCAGAGTTTATCCTGACCAGACAGAAGACTAGTACCCAGAGTTTATCCTGACCAGACAGAAGACTAGTACCCAGAGTTTATCCTGACCAGACAGAAGACTAGTACCCAGAGTTTATCCTGACCAGACAGAAGACTAGTACCCAGAGTTTATCCTGACCAGACAGAAGACTAGTACCCAGAGTTTATCCTGACCAGACAGAAGACTAGTACCCAGAGTTTATCCTGACCAGACAGAAGACTAGTACCCAGAGTTTATCCTGACCAGACAGAAGACTAATACCCAGAGTTTATCCTGACCAGACAGAAGACTAGTACCCAGAGTTTATCCTGACCAGACAGAAGACTAATACCCAGAGTTTATCCTGACCAGACAGAAGACTAGTACCCAGAGTTTATCCTGACCAGACAGAAGACTAGTACCCAGAGTTTATCCTGACCAGACAGAAGACTAGTACCCAGAGTTTATCCTGACCAGACAGAAGACTAGTACCCAGAGTTTATCCTGACCAGACAGAAGACTAGTACCCAGAGTTTATCCTGACCAGACAGAAGACTAGTACCCAGAGTTTATCCTGACCAGACAGAAGACTAGTACCCAGAGTTTATCCTGACCAGACAGAAGACTAGTACCCAGAGTTTATCCTGACCAGACAGAAGACACTGTAGAAGGCTGTTGTCCAAGGAAACTAACTTCCCCCACGAGAATCACACCCACATCCCTGGTGTAGTAAACACCAAGCTCTACCGACTGGACCACAGAGGATCAGTCATCTGATAGGTAGTTGGAGTCTTTGTGTTCTGTTCAAGGTGACAAACACTTCTCTGCCCATATCATTGAGTAATTCTCCTCAATTGAGTAACTCCCAGCCCCACCACCACCACCACCACCCACAGTGGGGTCTTGCCCAATCCCCTGTTCTCTGTTTGTGGTCTGCCAATCGCACAGCAGACATCAGGGGTCTCTGAGGCATCAGTCTGTGGCAGGATTGCGTCCTCTCTCTCTCTATCTCTCTCTGTCTCTCTCTCTCTGTCTCTGTCTCTCTGTCTCTCTCTCTGTCTCTCTCTGTCTCTCTGTCTCTCTCTCTCTCTCTGTATCTCTGTCTCTCTCTCTCTCTCTGTCTCTCTTTCTCTCTCTCTGTCTCAATTCAATTCAAGGGGCTTTATTGGCATGGGAAACATATGTTAACATTGCCAAAGCAAGTGAAGTAGATAATAAACAAAAGTGAAATAAACAATAAAAATTAACAGTAAACATTACAGTCATAGAAGTTCCAAAAGAATAAAGACATTATAAATGTCATATTATATACATATATACAATGTTATAACGATGTTCAAATGGTTATAGTACAAAAGGGAAAATAAATAAGCATAAATATGGGTTGTATTTACAGTGGTGTTTGTTCTTCACTGGTTGCCCTTTTCTTGTGGCAACAGGTCACAAATCTTGCTGCTGTGATGGAACACTGTGGTATTTCACCCAGTAGATATGGGAGTTTATCAAAACTGGGGTTGTCTAATTCTTTGTGGATCTTTGTAATGTAAGGGAAATATGTGTCTCCAATATAGTCATACATTTGGCAGGAGGTTAGGAAGTGCATCTCTCTCTCTCTCTCTCTCTCTCTCTCTCTCTCTCTGTTGAAGAGCAGGTCTTAGTGCCTGGTAGTTCCTGTTGAAGAGCAGGACTTAGTGCCTGGTAGTTCCTGATGAAGAGCAGGTCTTAGTGCCTGGTAGTTCCTGTTGAAGAGCAGGTCTTAGTGCCTGGTAGTTCTTGTTGACTAGCAGGTCTTAGTGCCTGGTAGTTCCTGTTGAAGAGCAGGTCTTAGTGCCTGGTAGTTCCTGTTGAAGAGCAGGCCTTAGTGCCTGGTAGTTCCTGTTGAAGAGCAGGTCTTAGTGCCTGGTAGTTCCTGTTGAAGAGCAGGTCTTAGTGCCTGGTAGTTCCTGTTGAAGAGCAGGTCTTAGTGCCTGGTAGTTCCTGTTGAAGAGCAGGTCTTAGTGCCTGGTAGTTCCTGTTGAAGAGCAGGTCTTAGTGCCTGGTACTTCCTGTTGAAGAGCAAGTCTTAGTGCCTGGTAGTTCCTGTTGAAGAGCAGGTTTTAGCACCTGGTACTTCCTGTTGAAGAGCAGGTTTTAGCGCCTGGTAGTTCCTGTTGAAGAGCAGGTCTTAGTGGGTGGTAATTCCTGTTGAAGAGCAGGTCTTAGTGCCTGGTACTTCCTGTAGTAATGATGTAGGAGTTATATCAGTCCAGTGCAGCTGAACTTCATGACAGCCGACTGACATCATATCTGCTCACTACAAGTAAACAATGAACAGATTATAACAGCCATTTGTGTCTGTTCAGAAGATAGAGAGGATACAGATAGATTATAACAGCCATTTGGGTCTGTTCAGAAGATAGAGAGGATACAGATAGATTATAACAGCCATTTGGGTCTGTTCAGAAGATAGAGAGGATAGATTATAACAGCCATTTGGGTCTGTTCAGAAGATAGAGAGGATACAGATAGATTATAACAGCCATTTGGGTCTGTTCAGAAGATAGAGAGGATAGAGATAGATTATAACAGCCATTTGGGTCTGTTCAGAAGATAGAGAGGATACAGATAGATTATAACAGCCATTTGGTTCTGTTCAGAAGATAGAGAGGATACAGATAGATTATAACTGCCATTTGGGTCTGTTCAGAAGATAGAGAGGATACAGATCAATTATAACAGCCATTTGGGTCTGTTCAGAAGATAGAGAGGATACAGATAGATTATAACAGCCATTTGGGTCTGTTCATAAGATAGAGATAGAGAGGATAGAGAGGGTGGAAAGGATACAGATAGAGATAGAGAGGTTAGAGATAGAGAGGGTAGCGATAGAGAGGGTAGAGATAGAGATAGAGAGGGTAGAGATAGAGATAGAGAGGGTAGAGATAGAGATAGAGAGGGTAGAGATAGAGAGGGTAGAGATAGAGAGGGTAGAGATACAGATAGAGAGGGTAGAGATATAGATAGAGAGGGTAGAGATAGAGAGGGTAGAGATAGAGAGTCAGATAGAGAGGGTAGAGATATAGATAGAGAGGGTAGAGATAGAGATACAGATAGAGAGGATAGAGATAGAGATAGAGATATAGAGTATAGATAGAGAGGGTAGAAAGGGTATCGATAGAGAGGTTAGAGAGGGTATAGATAGAGAGGGTAGAGATAGAGATATAGGGTATAGATAGAGAGGGTAGAAAGGGTAGAGATAGAGAGGGTAGAGATAGAGATATAGGGTATAGATAGAGGGTAGAGATAGAGAGGGTAGAGATAGAGATTTAGGGTAGAGATAGAGAGGGTAGAGATAGAGAGGGTAGAGATAGAGAGGGTAGAGATAGAGATATAGGGTATAGATAGAGAGGATAGAAAGGGTATAGATAGAGAGGGTAGAAAGGGTAGCATAGTATCAACCTTATTTTTGGCACTAAACAGTCTCCATTCTTTTTTCCAACTGTTACCGGGGGACCTGAAGACAAGTGTTGTGTCACGACTACCGCCGAAGTCGATGCCTCTCCTTGTTCGGGCGGCGTTCGGCGGTCGCCCGTCTTCTAGCCATCATCGATCTACTTTTAATTTTCCATTTGTTTTGTCTTGTCTTCCCAAACACCTGGTTTCAATTCCATCAATTACATGTTGTGTATTTAACCCTCTGTTTCCCTTGTCCAGTATTGTTTGTAGTGCGTGTGCACGTTATGCTGGTGTGAGATGGGTTTTGTCCAGTATTGTTTGTAGTGCGTGTGCACGTTATGCTGGTGTGAGATGGGTTTTGTCTGGTATTGTTTGTAGTGCGTGTGCACGTTATGCTGGTGTGAGATGGGTTTTGTCTGGTATTGTTTGTTTGTAGTGCGTGTGCACGTTATGCTGGTGTGAGATGGGTTTTGTCCGGTATTGTTTGTAGTGCGTGTGCACGTTATGCTGGTGTGAGATGGGTTTTGTCCAGTATTGTTTGTAGTGCGTGTGCACGCTATGCTGGTGTGAGATGGGTTTTGTCCAGTATTGTTTGTAGTGCGTGTGCACGTTATGCTGGTGTGAGACGGGTTTTGTCTGGTATTGTTTGTAGTGCGTGTGCACGTTATGCTGGTGTGAGATTATGGTTATATACAGTGCCTTGCGAAAGTATTCGGCCCCCTTGAACTTTGCGACCTTTTGCCCCATTTCAGGCTTCAAACAAAGATATAAAACTGTATTTTTTTGTGAAGAATCAACAACAAGTGGGACACAATCATGACGTGGAACGACATTTATTGGATATTTCAAACTTTTTTAACAAATCAAAAACTGAAAAATTGGGCGTGCAAAATTATTCAGCCCCCTTAAGTTAATACTTTGTAGCGCCACCTTTTGCTGCGATTACAGCTGTAAGTCGCTTGGGGTATGTCTCTATCAGTTTTGCACATCGAGAGACTGACATTTTTTCCCATTCCTCCTTGCAAAACAGCTCGAGCTCAATGAGGTTGGATGGAGAGCATTTGTGAACAGCAGTTTTCAGTTCTTTCCACAGATTCTCGATTGGATTCAGGTCTGGACTTTGACTTGGCCATTCTAACACCTGGATATGTTTATTTTTGAACCATTCCATTGTAGATTTTGCTTTATGTTTTGGATCATTGTCTTGTTGGAAGACAAATCTCCGTCCCAGTCTCAGGTCTTTTGCAGACTCCATCAGGTTTTCTTCCAGAATGGTCCTGTATTTGGCTCCATCCATCTTTCCATCAATTTTAACCATCTTCCCTGTCCCTGCTGAAGAAAAGCAGGCCCAAACCATGATGCTGCCACCACCATGTTTGATGGTGGGGATGGTGTGTTCAGCTGTGTTGCTTTTACGCCAAACATAACATTTTGCATTGTTGCCAAAAAGTTCAATTTTGGTTTCATCTGACCAGAGCACCTTCTTCCACATGTTTGCTGTGTCTCCCAGGTGGCTTGTGGCAAACTTTAAACAACACTTTTTATGGATATCTTTAAGAAATGGCTTTCTTCTTGCCACTCTTCCATAAAGGCCAGATTTGTGCAATATACGACTGATTGTTGTCCTATGGACAGAGTCTCCCACCTCAGCTGTAGATCTCTGCAGTTCATCCAGAGTGATCATGGGCCTCTTGGCTGCATCTCTGATCAGTCTTCTCCTTGTATGAGCTGAAAGTTTAGAGGGACGGCCAGGTCTTGGTAGATTTGCAGTGGTCTGATACTCCTTCCATTTCAATATTATCGCTTGCACAGTGCCCCTTGGGATGTTTAAAGCTTGGGAAATCTTTTTGTATCCAAATCCGGCTTTAAACTTCTTCACAACAGTATCTCGGACCTGCCTGGTGTGTTCCTTGTTCTTCATGATGCTCTCTGCGCTTTTAACGGACCTCTGAGACTATCACAGTGCAGGTGCATTCATACGGAGACTTGATTACACACAGGTGGATTGTATTTATCATCATTAGTCATTTAGGTCAACATTGGATCATTCAGAGATCCTCACTGAACTTCTGGAGAGAGTTTGCTGCACTGAAAGTAAAGGGGCTGAATAATTTTGCACGCCTAATCTTTCAGTTTTTGATTTGTTAAAAAAGTTTGAAATATCCAATAAATGTCGTTCCACTTCATGATTGTGTCCCACTTGTTGTTGATTCTTCACAAAAAAATACAGTTTTATATCTTTATGTTTGAAGCCTGAAATGTGGCAAAAGGTCGCAAAGTTCAAGGGGGCCGAATACTTTCGCAAGGCACTGTATATATTGATAGTTTGTTCTATTTTACGGTGTTTTTAAAAATGTTTTAAACTGCTCAGTTGTGAGACCTCTGGGCGTCCTAGAGCAACACGGAGGACACCATTGTGTTCGTTTAAGTCTCATGAAAGTCTCATGAAAGTCTCATGAAAGTCTCATCTTTCCAAAGAGTAGGCCAAACCGCTACAGATGATTTTGTGAGAAGAACGATTTTTTTATCATGCGTGGTCTGGATGTCTCCTGGTCTGACTAAACACCATTCTGTCACCTTTCACCTCAGATGGGATGTCTCCTGGTCTGACTAAACACCACTCTGTCACCTTTCACCTCAGATGGGATGTCTCCTGGTCTGACTAAACACCACTCTGTCACCTTTCACCTCAGATGGGATGTCTCCTGGCCTGACTAAACACCACTCAAGTTCTGTCACCTTTCACCTCAGATGCGAAGGTGTGACATCAGCGAATGTGCTTGATCCAGATGCATCCACTTGATATCTCTGTCTGTAACTGACACGTTGTAATGGGGGGGGGGGGGGGGGGTTCTGTTGTGTTTATTGGATCTCTGTGGGGGAGAGGACATCGATCTCAGGAGGAGTCTGTGTTTCCCTGTATTACTGGAAGACACTGAACCACTTCAAAGGAGTAGTTACAAACCCCTTCAGGACGTTGGATGTTGGCCTGTTGCATTAGAACACAGCTCTGGCCTGACCAAACTTTACCAACTCACGCACTTAGACTGATTTCCTCTTGGTACGGTTTTGCAAAAGTGAGATTCCAGTGGGGGAATGAACAGAACAGCACAGAAGGAACAGAAGGAGAGGGAGAGAGAGAGAGAGAGAGGAACAGGAGGAGAGAGAGAGCCAGGAGGAGAGAGAGAGAAAGAGAGAGAGAGAGAGGAACAGGAGGAGAGAGAAAGAGGGAGAGAGAGAGAGAGAGAGAGAGAGGAACAGGAGGAGAGGGAGAGAGAGAGAGAGAGAGAGGAACAGGAGGAGAGAGTGAGACAGAGAGAGAGAGAGAGAAACGGGAGAAAGAGAGAGAGCCAGGAGGAGAGAGAGAGGAACGGGAGGAGAGAGAGAGCGAGAGAGAGAGAGAGAGAGAGAGAGAGAGAGAGAGGAACGGGAAGAGAGAGAGAGAGAGAGAGGAACGGGAGGAGAGAGAGAGAGGACCGGGAGGAGAGTGAAAGAGGACCGGGAGGAGAGACAGAGGAACGGGAGGAGAGCGAGATGAACAGGAGGAGAGAGAGAGAGGATTGGGAGGAGAGAGAGAGCCGGGAGGAGAGAGAGAGCCGGGAGGAGAGAGAGAGCCAGGAGGAGAGAGAGAGAGGAATGGGAGGAGAGAGAGCCATGAGGAGAGATAGAAAGGACAAGGAGGAGAGAGAGAGGACCGGGAGGAGAGAGAGAGAGGATCAGAAGGAGAGAGAGAGAGGATCGGAAGGAGAGAGAGAGCCAGGAGGAGAGAAAGAGGAACGTGAGGAGAGAGAGAGCCAGGAGGAGAGAGAGAGGTACGGGAGGAGAGAGAGGGGGAGTAGTGGCTCGTAGTTCAGCAGAGATAGGGGGAGAGAGAAGATGGAGCAGCGACCTGTTGCTCAGCAGAGATAGGGAGAGAGAGAGAAGAGGAGCAGCGACCTATAGCTCAGCAGAGAGAGGGAGAGAGAGAAGAGGGAGCAGCGACCTGTAGCTCAGCAGAGATAGGGAGAGAGAGAATCCACAAAAGTGGAGACAAATTTGACCCCAATAACTACCGTGGAATATGTGTCAACAGTAACCTTGGGAAAATCCTCTGCATTATTATTAACAGCAGACTCGTACATTTCCTCAATGAAAACAATGTACTGAGCAAATGTCAAATTGGCTTTTTACCAAATTACCGTACAACAGACCATGTATTCACCCTGCACACCCTAATTGACAACCAAACAAACCAAAACAAAGGCAAAGTCTTCTCATGCTTTGTTGATTTCAAAAAAAGCCTTCGACTCAATTAGCTGTTTGCTGCTATACAAACTGATGGAAAGTGGTGTTGGGGGTAAAACATACGACATTTTAAAATCCATGTACACAAACAACAAGTGTGCGGTTAAAATTGGCAAAAAACACACACATTTCTTCACACAGGGTCGTGGGGTTAGACAGGGATACAGCTTAAGCCCCACCCTCTTCAACAGATATATCAACGAATTGGCGCGGGCACTAGAAAAGTCTGCAGCACCCGGCCTCCCCCTGCTAGAATCCGAAGTCAAAAGTCTGCTGTTTGCTGATGATCTGGTGCTTCTGTCACCAACCAAGGAGGGCCTACAGCAGCACCTAGATCTTATGCACAGATTCTGCCAGACCTGGGCCCTGACAGTAAATCTCAGTAAGACCAAAATAATGGTGTTCCAAAAAAGGTCCAGTCACCAGGACCACAAATACAAATTCCATCTAGACACTGTTGCCCTAGAGCACACAAAAAACTATACATACCTTGGCCTAAACATCAGCGCCACAGGTAACTTCCACAAAGCTGTGAACGATCTGAGAGACAAGGCAAGAAGGGCATTCTATGCCATCAAAAGAAAATAAATTTCAACATACCAATTAAGATTTGGCTAAAAATAGTTGAATCAGTCATAGAGCCCATTGCCCTTTATGGTTGTGAGGTCTGGGGTCCGCTCACCAACCAAGACTTCACAAAATGGGACAAACACCAAATTGAGACTCTGCACACAGAATTCTGCAAAAATATCCTCCGTGTACAACGTAGAACACCAAATAATGCATGCAGAGCAGAATTAGGCCGATACCCACTAATTATCAAAATCCAGAAAAGAGACGTTCAATTCTACAACCACCTAAAAGGAAGCGATTCACAAACCTTCCATAACAAAGCCATCACCTACAGAGAGATGAACCTGGAGAAGAGTCCCCTAAGCAAGCTGGTCCTGGGGCTCTGTTCACAAACACAAACACACCCTACAGAGCCCCAGGACAACAGCACAATTAGACACAACCAAATCATGAGAAAACAAAAAGATAATTACTTAACACATTGGAAAGAATTAACAAAAAAACAGAGCAAACTAGAATGCTATTTGGCCCTACACAGAGAGTACACAGCGGCAGAATACCTGACCACTGTGACTGACCCAAAATTAAGGAAAGCTTTGACTATGTACAGACTCAGTGAGCATAGCCTTGCTATTGAGAAAGGCCGCCGTAGGCAGACATGGCTCTCAAGAGAAGACAGGCTATGTGCTCACTACCCACAAAATGAGGTGGAAACTGAGCTGCACTTCCTAACCTCCTGCCCAATGTATGACCATATTAGAGAGACATATTTCCCTCAGATTTCACAGATCCACAAAGAATTCGAAAACAAATCCAATTTTGAAAAACTCCCATATCTACTGGGTGAAATTCCACAGTGTTCCATCACAGCAGCAAGATTTGTGACCTGTTGCCACGAGAAAAGGGCAACCAGTGAAGAACAAACACCATTGTAAATACAACCCATATTTATGCTTATTTATTTTATCTTGTGTCCTTTAACCATTTGTACATTGTTAAAACACTGTATATATATATAATGTGACATTTGTAATGTCTTTACTGTTTTGAAACCTCTGTATGTGTAATGTTTACTGTTAATTTTTTTTGTTTTTCACTTTATACATTAACTTTGTATGTTGTCTACCTCACTTGCTTTGGCAATGTTAACACATGTTTCCCATGCCAATAAAGCCCTTGAATTGAATTGAATTGAATTGAGAAGAGGGAGCAGCGACCTGTAGCTCAGCAGAGTTAGGGAGAGAGAGAAGAGGGAGCAGCGACCTGTAGCTCAGCAGAGAGAGGGAGAGAGAGAAGAGGGAGCAGCGACCTATAGCTCAGCAGAGAGAGGGAGAGAGAGAAGAGGGAGCAGCGACCTATAGCTCAGCAGAGAGAGGGAGAGAGAGAAGAGGGAGCAGCGACCTGTAGCTCAGCAGAGAGAGGGAGAGAGAGAAGAGGGAGCAGCGACCTGTAGCTCAGCAGAGAGAGGGAGCGAGAGAAGAGGGAGAGCATGGTGTAAAGGGGGGGAAATTTATTGGACACCTGAAGCATCTTTGATGACACAGTCCAGTGCTTCTCTTCCCAACACGTGTCTGTCTCTCATTTCTGTTCTCCGCACCACGCTAGAAGGAACGCTTTGATTCCACTGCTATCATCGGACACATGGTTTTGACCTGAGAATGAGCCGGAGGCGTTTCCCCCAACTAAATATCAAAAGCTAACTGGTAGGGAGAGAGACCAGAGAACTGGTAGGGAGAGAGACCAGAGAACTGGCAGGGAGGGAGGCCAGAGAACTGGTAGGGAGAGAGACCAGAAAACTGAGACCCGAGAACTGGGAGGGAGAGAGACCAGAGATCTGATAGGGAGGGGGACCAGAAAACTGGTAGGGAGGGTGACCAGAGAACTGACATGGAGGGAGACCAGATAACTGGTAGGGAGAGAGACCAGAGAACTGGGAGGGAGAGAGACCAGAGAACTGGGAGGGAGAGAGACCAGAGAACTGATAGGGGGGGGGGGGGGGGACCAGAGAACTGGTAGGGAGGGAGACCAGAGAACTGGTAGGGAGGGAGACCAGAGAACTGGTAGGGAGGGAGACCAGAGAACTGGTAGGGAGAGAGACCAGAGAACTGGTAGGGAGAGAGACCAGAGAACTGACAGGGAGGGAGACCAGAGAACTGGTAGGGAGAGAGACCAGAGAACTGAGACCAGAGAACTGGGAGGGAGAGAGACCAGAGAACTGATAGGGAGGGGGACCAGAAAACTGGTAGGGAGGGAGACCAGAGAACTGACATGGAGGGGGACCAGAGAACTGGTAGGGAGAGAGACCAGAGAACTGAGACCAGAGAACTGGGAGGGAGAGAGACCAGAGAACTGAGACCAGAGAACTGGGAGGGAGAGAGACCAGAGAACTGATAGGGAGGGGGACCAGAAAACTGGTAGGGAGGGAGACCAGAGAACTGGTAGGGAGGGAGACCAGAGATCTGGTAGGCAGGGAGACCAGAGAACTGGTAGGGAGGGAGACAAGAGAACTGGTAGGGAGGGGGACCAGATAACTGACAGGGAGGGGGACCAGAGAACTGGTAGGGAGGGGGACCAGATAACTGGTAGGGAGGGAGACAGATAACTGGTAGGGAGGGAGACCACACACACAAAAGAGAGGAGAAGAGAGAGGGAAATAGAGAGGGAAAGAGAGAGAGACAGAGAGAGGGAAAGAGAGAGAGAAAGAGAGAGGGAAAGAGAGAGAGGAAGAGAGATGGGAAGAGAGAGGAGAAAATAGAGGGAAAGAGAGAAGGAAAGAGAGAGGGAAAGAGAGAGAGAAAGAGAGAAAGAGAGAAGGAAAGAGAGAGGGAAAGAGAGAGAGGAAGAGAGAGGGGAAGAGAGATGAGAAAATAGAGGGAAAGAGAGAAGGGAAGAGAGAAGGAAAGAGAGAGGGGAAGAGAGAGGAGAAAATAGAGAGAAAGAGAGAGAGACAGAGAGAGGGAAAGAGAGAAGGAAAGAGAGAGGGAAAGAGAGAGAGAAAGAGAGAGACAGAGAGAGGAAAAGAGAGAAGGAAAGAGAGAGGGAAAGAGAGAGAGGAAGAGAGAGGGGAAGAGAGATGAGAAAATAGAGGGAAAGAGAGAAGGGAAGAGAGAAGGAAAGAGAGAGGGGAAGAGAGAGGAGAAAATAGAGAGAAAGAGAGAGAGACAGAGAGAGGGAAAGAGAGAAGGAAAGAGAGAGGGAAAGAGAGAGAGAGAGAAAGAGAGAGACAGAGAGAGGGAAAGAGAGAGGGAAAGAGAGAGGAGAAAATAGTTGTTTCCAGCAGGAAGACAGAGAAAATGTTATTAGATGAGGCTTGCCTCTGTAAATTGAACACAGGGGTTAGGCAGAGAGCCAATAAAGTGTGGTCTCAGCCGTGAAGACAGTGTCAGAGAGATACACAGAGCCAAGGCCCTCTGCAATGGAACACAGACCATCTGACTCTGCAAAACACGACCCCCCCCCACACACACACACAACTCCCGAGTGGCACGGCGGTCTAAGTGCATCTCAACAGGCGTCACTACAGAGATCTGGGAGGGAGACCAGATAACTGACAGGGAAGGGGACCAGAGAACTGGTAGGGAGGGAGACCAGAGAACTGGTAGGGAGGGAGACCAGAGAACTGACAGGGAGGGAGACCAGAGAACTGGTAGGGAGGGAGACCAGAGAACTGACAGGGATCCGGACCGGAGAACTGGTAGGGAGGGGGACCAGAGAACTGGTAGGGAGGGAGACCAGAGAACTGACAGCGAGGGGGACCAGAGAACTGGTAGGGAGGGAGACCAGAGAACTGGTAGGGAGGGAGACCAGAGAACTGACAGGGATCCGGACCGGAGCACTGGTAGGGAGGGGGACCAGAGAACTGGTAGGGAGGGAGACCAGAGAATTGACAGCGAGGGGGACCAGAGAACTGGTAGGGAGGGAGACCAGAGAACTGACAGCGAGGGGGAACAGAGAACTGACAGGGAGGGAGACCAGAGAACTTGGATAGAACCTACAATGCATGGTAAAGGTTATTCTGTTCAATCAGGATCATTAATCAATGATCCAGTTGTGTTTCTATCATGCGGTGTGATGCATGCTGGTACTTCAGAGGCCTATTCTTCGTGACAGTGCTGTGTCACAACCAATGTCCCTGTTATTGACATCCTGCTACATTGTGCAGGTAAGAAGCTGATAACGTGTTGTGTTGTCACATTGAGAAACCTCCCCCTGACAATGTTGGGGATGGAGGGGGCGGGAAAGATTTATCACTGCCCACACTTCCTCTCAGGGATGTTCTGAGACGGTCTGGACACAGGGAACTTCCTGACATGTCTGGCAACACCACACTGGACAGACCCTGTGGTTCCACTGTCTGACCACATCCCTCTCCTCTCACACACAGAGTAGTGACAGCAGACAGGCGGTCTGGCCAAGCAGACGAGATTCAGTGACGGCCATTGCATGATTGACAAAGATTGTTAAATGCAAGATGCAAGATGCTTCACTGTTGGACAATGTGCAGGGCCACAGTACGTGGTAATACTCCCTGTTGATTGGGTGCGGCAGGTAGCCTAGTGGTTAGTGCGTTGGACTAGTAAACCGTAAAGGTTGCAAGATCGAATCCCTGAGTTGACAAGGTACAAATCTGTCGTTCTGCCCCCTGAACAAGGCAGTTTAACCCACTGTTCCAATCATTGAAAAGTAAGAATTTGTTCTTAACGGACTTGCCTAGATTACATTTTTTTTAAATAGAGATTGGTCCATGTTCTACCTGCAAAGCTTTAGGATGTGAACCTATGAGACAAGTTGCATTCTATTGGTTTAAAACCGATTCACTAAGGAATGACATCATGCTACTAATCTGTCCTGTACATCTGAGCAGGCAGCTTCTACTTCCCGTTTCCTATCTGTGCTGTCCCTTATCTAGCCTTTCTGTTTCAGCTGATTCTGTAACTGAAGCTATAGGGCAACGGTCCCAGGCTTGTGTCATGGCTGAGGAAGGCTTCATAACTCAGGGTAACTTAGCGAATGTCCCGTGGGCCAACCTCTCTGGGAGGACACCAGCAAACAGGAGTTATGTCACGCCAGAGGGTAATTACAACTAACCCATCCACAGCAATACACACCAGAGAGTAATTACACCTAATCCAACCCAGCAATACACACCAGAGGGTAATTACAACTAACCCATCCACAGCAATACACACCAGAGAGTAATTACACCTAATCCAACCCAGCAACACACAGATATACCCTAGTAAATCCTCACCACCGGGAACAGAATGTTACGCTTGAATCTCTCTCTTTCTCTCTTCTTAGACGTGTTTACGTTATGATGGTTTTCAACGTGATAGAGACAAGCTCTTGCAGGAAGATATCCAGCTTATTCACATCGCCCACAACTTGTATTTAAAATGCCTTTCTGAGAATGGAAGAATATACATGGAGACTCCACACCATGTAAACTGGAACAACCATCTCACTATCAGGTTCTATAAATCCAACCACTTACAGATCGGATCGGTTTAGAAACACTTACAGATCGGATCGGTTTAGAAACACTTACAGATCGGATCGGTTTAGAAACACTTACAGATCGGATCAGTTTAGAAACTCTTACAGATCGGATCGGTTTAGAAACACGTACAGATCGGATCGGTTTAGAAACACTTACAGATCGGATCGGTTTAGAAACACTTACAGATCGGATCGGTTTAGAAACACGTACAGATCGGATCGGTTTAGAAACACTTACAGATCGGATCGGTTTAGAAACACTTACAGATCGGATCGGTTTAGAAACACTTACAGATCGGATCGGTTTAGAAACACTTACAGATCGGATCGGTTTAGAAACACTTACAGATCGGATCGGTTTAGAAACACGTACAGATCGGATCGGTTTAGAAACACTTACAGATCGGATCGGTTTAGAAACACTTACAGATCGGATCGGTTTAGAAACACTTACAGATCGGATCGGTTTAGAAACACTTACAGATCGGATCGGTTTAGAAACACTTACAGATCGGATCGGTTTAGAAACACTTACAGATCGGATCGGTTTAGAAACACTTACAGATCGGATCGGTTTAGAAACACTTACAGATCGGATCGGTTTAGAAACACTTACAGATCGGATCGGTTTAGAAACACTTACAGATCGGATCGGTTTAGAAACACTTACAGATCGGATCGGTTTAGAAACACTTACAGATCGGATCGGTTTAGAAACACTTACAGATCGGATCGGTTTAGAAACACTTACAGATCGGATTGGTTTAGAAACACGTCTGATTCTGTGTTTTAGTTTACGATCAAAAACAATCAAATATACAATAACAAAAAAACCACAGCTACAGACGTTAAAACAGTATGACGATGACATCGCTGTTAAATAAAGTCATTCCATAGAGACACATACCAGCTCTACTGGTAGTACTGCTACTACCGGCAGTACTACAACCTGCACCTGTCGACAACGACAAGTTGAATCGGTAGCAGCTAGTAGACCGGCGACGACGACCGCCGAGCGCCACCGGAACGGGAAGGGGAGACACCTTCAGTGGCAGCTAGTAGACCGGCGACGACGACCGCCGAGCGCCGCCCGAACGGGAAGGGGAGCCACCTTCAGTGGCAGCTAGTAGACCGGCGACGACGACCGGCGACGACGACCGCCGAGCGCCGCCCGAACGGGAAGGGGAGACACCTTCAGTGGCAGCTAGTAGACCGGCAACGACGACCGCCGAGCGCCGCCCGAACGGGAAGGGGAGACACCTTCAGTGGCAGCTAGTAGACCGGCAACGACGACCGCCGAGCGCCGCCCGAACGGGAAGGGGAGCCAACTTCAGTGGCAGCTAGTAGACCTACGACGACGACCGCCGAGCGCCGCCCGAACGGGAAGGGGAGACACCTTCAGTGGCAGCTAGTAGACCGGCAACGACGACCGCCGAGCGCCGCCCGAACGGGAAGGGGAGACACCTTCAGTGGCAGCTAGTAGACCGGCAACGACGACCGCCGAGCGCCACCCGAACGGGAAGGGGAGACACCTTCAGTGGCAGCTAGTAGACCTACGACGACGACCGCCGAGCGCCGCCCGAACGGGAAGGGGAGACACCTTCAGTGGCAGCTAGTAGACCGGGGACGACGACCGCCGAGCGCCGCCCGAACGGGAAGGGGAGACACCTTCAGTGATATTCGTGACATGCGTAGACATTTAGAAACAAAACATGCCAATTTGAAAAATAAGCCACAGGAGTTTTTTTGAACGAGAATTAAGACGACTTTCAAATAGTAAGACATGTATAAAAGCAACAGATACCATTAATAAGAAGGAGCTAGAAGTGTCTTATGTGGTGAGCTACCGAGTGGGGAGGACAAGCAAGCCCCATACTATTGTGGAGGACGAAATTCTTCCTGCTGCCGTAGAAATGGCTGGGACAATGCTGGGGGAAATGGTCCCAAAAATTAGACAGACAAATCCTTCATCAAACAACATTGTTTCACGACGCATCAGTGACATGGCAGGAAATGTTTTGAAACAATTACTGCTTCACATACAAACCAGTGAATTCTATGAGTTACAGCTGGATGAGTCTGTTACAACTGGATGAGTCAACAGGCCTGGCACAGCTCCTGGTATATGTCTGTTACATCTGGAGGAGTCAACAGGCCTGGCACAGCTCCTGGTATATGTCTGTTACAGCTGGATGAGTCAACAGACGAGGCACAGCTCCTGGTATATGTCTGTTACAGCTGAATGAGTCAACAGGCCTGACACAGCTCCTGGTATATGTCTGTTAAAACTGGATGAGTCAACAGACGTGGCACAGCTCCTGGTATATGTCTGTTACAACTGGATGAGTCAACAGGCCTGACACAGCTCCTGGTATATGTCTGTTACAGCTGAATGAGTCAACAGACGTGGTGGGTCTGGCACAGCTCCTGGTATATGTCTGTTACAGCTGGATGAGTCAACAGGCCTGGCACAGCTCCTGGTATATGTCTGTTACAGCTGGATGAGTCAACAGGCCTGGCACAGCTCCTGGTATATGTATGTTACAGCTGGATGAGTCAACAGGCCGGGCACAGCTCCTGGTATATGTCTGTTACAGCTGGATGAGTCAACAGACCTGGCACAGCTCCTGGTATATGTCTGTTACAGCTGGATGAGTCAACAGGTCTGACACAGCTCCTGGTATATGTCTGTTACAGCAGGATGAGTCAACAGGCCTGGCACAGCTCCTGGTATATGTCTGTTACAGCTGGATGAGTCAACAGACCTGGCATAGATCCTGGTATATGTCTGTTACAGCTGGATGAGTCAACAGGCCTGGCACAGCTCCTGGTATATGTCTGTTACAGCTGGATGAGTCAACAGACCTGGCATAGATCCTGGTATATGTCTGTTACAGCTGGATGAGTCAACAGGCCTGACACAGCTCCTGGTATATGTCTGTTACAGCTGGATGAGTCAACAGGCCTGGCACAGCTCCTGGTATATGTCTGTTACAGCTGGATGAGTCAACAGACGTGGCGGGCCTGGCACAGCTCCTGGTATATGTCTGTTACAGCTGGATGAGTCAACAGGCCTGGCACAGCTCCTGGTATATGTCTGTTACAGCTGGATGAGTCAACAGACGTGGAGGGCCTGGCACAGCTCCTGGTATATGTCTGTTACAGCTGGATGAGTCAACAGTCCTGGCACAGCTCCTGGTATATGTCTGTTACAGCTGGATGAGTCAACAGGCCTGGCACAGCTCCTGGTATATGTCTGTTACAGCTGGATTAGTCAACAGGCCTGGCACAGCTCCTGGTATATGTCTGTTACAGCTGGATGAGTCAACAGGCCTGGCACAGCTCCTGGTACATGTCCGTTACGTTTATGGGGGGTCAATTAAGGAAGACATCCTCTTCTGCAAACCACTGGAAACCAGGACAACAGGAGACATCAAATGGACTTTGGTGGTCAAGATGTGTTGGTATCTGTACTGATGGTGCAAAAGCCATGACAGGGAGACATAGTGGAGTGGTAATGCGCGTGCAAGCAGTGCCACTTGGGTCCACTGCAGCATCCACCGAGAGTCTCTAACTGTCAAGGGAATGCCTGACAGCTTGAAAGACGTTTTGGACACTACACTGAAAAGGGTTAACTTTGTTAAAGACAAGGTCCCTGTCATGTATTTTCTGCACTATGATATGATATGGGCAGCGACCATGTAACGCTTTTACAACATACAGAAGTGCTCTGGTTATCAAGGGGCAAAGATTTGAAATGTTGTTTTAAATTGAGAGACGAGCGTAAAGTTTTCTTTACTGACCATAGTTTTCACTTGTCTGACCGCTTGCATGATGAAGAGTTTCTCACACGACTGGTCTACCTGGGTGATGTTTTTTCTCACCTGAATGATCTGATTCTAGGATTACAGGGACTCTCTGCAACTATAGTCAATGTGCAAAATTGAGGCTATGATTAATTAAGAAGTTGGAGCTCTTCTGCATTAACCTGTTGAGTGTACTGTTGGGGCAGTATTTTGATGTTTGGGATTGATTATAACCTGAGGATTGATTATAAAAAATGTTTGACATGTTTCTTCTAAATTTACGGATACTATTTGGAATTTTCATCTGCTCGTCATGACCTGCTGATTTCTGAACAAAATGTGCCAACCAAATAGAGGTTTTTGGATATAAAAATAATGTTTATGGAACAAAAGGAACATTTAGTGTGTAACTGGGAGTCTCGTGAGTGCAAACATCTGAAGATCATCAAAGGTAATCGATTCATTTTATTGCTTTTCTGACTTTCTTGACCAATCTACTTTGCTGCTACTGTTTGTAATGTTTTGTCTGCTGAGAGAGTCGTCCTGTTACATAAACGCTTGGTTTGCTTTCACTGTAAAGCTTTTTTGAAATCTGCCAGGTGTATTAACAACAAGATAAGTTGTGTTTTGTTATATTGCTCTTGTGATTTCATGAAAATAAAATATTTTTAGTAATTTAATTTGAATTTGGCGCTCTGCAATTCAGCGGATGTTGACGAAAATCATCCCGCTAACGGGATGGGTGTGCCAAGACGTTTTACCAAGGACAACACACAGGTCTTTCCATCATTGTATGATTTTTTTTGTGTCCAAATGAACTCAAACTTACAGGCAATGTCAAATGTGAAGCACCTGAGTGACTTGGCTTTTTACGCAGGTACTTTCCTGAAACGGACGACACAAACAACTGGATTCATTATCCCTTTCATGCCCTGCCTCCAGTCCACTTACTGATGTCTGAACAAGAGAGCCTCATCGAAATTCCCACAAGTGGTTCTGTGAAAATGTAATTTAATTTAATCAGAAACCACTGCCAGATTTCTGGATTTTGGCTGCGCTCAGAGTATCCTGCCTTGGCAAATCGCGCTGTTAAGACACTGATGCCCTTTGCAAACACGTACCTATGTGAGAGTGGATTCTCGGCCCTCAGTAGCATGAAAACTACATTCAGGCACAGAAACTGTGTGTGGAAAATTATTAAAGACTGAGACTCTCTCTAATACAACCCAACATTGCAGAGTTATGTGCATCCTTTCAAGCACACCCTTCTCATTAACCTGTGGTGAGTTATTCACCATTTTAGGTGAACAAATAAGGTTTTATATGTAAGATGTTTGTATGTTTGTAAATAAAGCACTTCTGAATAAGCTACCTTCTTATTTATCATCACTTTATATTATATTATAATATAATATATTAGAATATATTCTATTATAATATAATATCATCAATATTATAATTATAATTCCTAAAACCAGGTCTTAAGCATGGATTACACTTGAGGCCCATGCGATTTCCACAGAGTTGGGTATGGCTGCCTTTTCCTACTATGTTCCTTGCCTATGGAATAGCCTGCAGACTAAACTTAAACCTGAGACTCTTGTCCCCCTGCCGCCCATTTTAAACATTTATTGGAGGATTTTTATTTTTGTATTTTTGCTTTTAACTCGGGGTTCTAATGTTGTTAGGGGAATAACCTGTTAGGGGAATAACCTGTTAGGGGAATAACCTGTTAGGGGAATAACCTGTTAGGGGAATAACCTGTTAGTAGAATAACCTGTTAGGGGAATAACCTGTTAGTAGAATAACCTGTTAGGGGAATAACCTGTTAGGGGAATAACCTGTTAGGGGAATAACCTGTTAGGGGAATAACCTGTTAGTGGAATAACCTGTTAGGGGAATAACCTGTTAGGGGAATAACCTGTTAGGGGAATAACCTGTTAGGGGAATAACCTGTTAGTAGAATAACCTGTTAGTAGAATAACCTGTTAGGAGAATAACCTGTTAATAGAATAACCTGTTAGGAGAATAACCTGTTAGTAGAATAACCTGTTAGGAGAATAACCTGTTAGGGGAATAACCTGTTAGGGGAATAACCTGTTAGGAGAATAACCTGTTAGTAGAAGAACCCGTTAGGGGAATAACCTGTTAGTAGAATAACCTGTTAGTAGAAGAACACGTTAGGGGGAAAATCTGTTAGGGGAATAACCTGTTAGGGGAATAACCTGTCAGGGGAATAACCTGTTAGGTGAATAACCTGTTAGGGGAATAACCTGTTAGGGGAATAACCTGTTAGGAGAATAACCTGTTAGGAGAATAACCTGTTAGGGGAATAACCTGTTAGGAGAATAACCTGTTAGTAGAAGAACCCGTTAGGGGAATAACCTGTTAGTAGAATAACCTGTTAGTAGAAGAACCCGTTAGGGGGAAAATCTGTTAGGGGAATAACCTGTTAGGGGAATAACCTGTCAGGGGAATAACCTGTTAGTAGAATAACCTGTTAGGTGAATAACCTGTTAGGGGAATAACCTGTTAGGGGAATAACCTGTTAGGAGAATAACCTGTTAGGAGAATAACCTGTTAGGGGAATAACCTGAGCCGGGTTGTGACAAAAACTCAAACTCATTATTTTGTTTTCATAAATGTATAGTGTGTGTGTGTGTGTGTGTGTGTGTGTGTGTGTGTGTGTGTGTGTGTGTGTGTGTGTGTGTGTATGTGTGTGTGTGTGTGTGGCAGGCTTACAATGATGGCAAAAAAACAACATTTGAGAGTGCTCTGACCCTGGTGCTGGAGGGGGGTACAGCTGACCCTGGTGCTGGAGGGGGTACAGCTAACCCTGGTGCTGGAGGGGGTACAGGTGACCCTGGTGCTGGAGGGGGTACAGCTGACCCTGGTGCTGGAGGGGGGTACAGCTGACCCTGGTGCTGGAGGGGGGTACAGCTGACCCTGGTGCTGGAGGGGGTACAGCTGACCCTGGTGCTGGAGGGGGTACAGCTGACCCTGGTGCTGGAGGGGGTACAGTTGACCCTGGTGCTGGAGGGTGTACAGCTGACCCTGGTGCTGGAGGGGGTACAGTTGACCCTGGTGCTGGAGGGGGTACAGCTGACCCTGGTGCTGGAGGGGGTACAGCTGACCCTGGTGCTGGAGGGGGTACAGCTGACCCTGGTGCTGGAGGGGGTACAGCTGACCCTGGTGCTGGAGGGGGTACAGTTGACCCTGGTGCTGGAGGGGGTACAGTTGACCCTGGTGCTGGAGGGGGTACAGTTGACCCTGGTGCTGGAGGGGGTACAGGTGACCCTGGTGCTGGAGGGGGTACAGCTGACCCTGGTGCTGGAGGGGGTACAGTTGACCCTGGTGCTGGAGGGGGTACAGGTGACCCTGGTGCTGGAGGGGGTACAGCTGACCCTGGTGCTGGAGGGGGTACAGCTGACCCTGGTGCTGGAGGGGGTACAGCTGACCCTGGTGCTGGAGGGGGGTACAGCTGACCCTGGTGCTGGAGGGGGTACAGCTGACCCTGGTGCTGGAGGGGGTACAGCTGACCCTGGTGCTGGAGGGGGTACAGCTGACCCTGGTGCTGGAGGGGGTACAGCTGACCCTGGTGCTGGAGGGGGTACAGTTGACCCTGGTGCTGAAGGGGGTACAGCTGACCCTGGTGCTGGAGGGGGTACAGTTGACCCTGGTGCTGGAGGGGGTACAGGTGACCCTGGTGCTGGAGGGGGTACAGCTGACCCTGGTGCTGGAGGGGGTACAGTTGACCCTGGTGCTGGAGGGGGTACAGGTGACCCTGGTGCTGGAGGGGGTACAGCTGACCCTGGTGCTGGAGGGGGTACAGCTGACCCTGGTGCTGGAGGGGGTACAGCTGACCCTGGTGCTGGAGGGGGGTACAGCTGACCCTGGTGCTGGAGGGGGGTACAGCTGACCCTGGTGCTGGAGGGGGTACAGCTGACCCTGGTGCTGGAGGGGGTACAGAAGACCCTGGTGCTGGAGGGGGTACAGCTGACCCTGGTGCTGGAGGGGGTACAGCTGACCCTGGTGCTGGAGGGGGTACAGTTGACCCTGATGCTGGAGGGGGTACAGCTGACCCTGGTGCTGGAGGGGGTACAGCTGACCCTGGTGCTGGAGGGGGTACAGGTGACCCTGGTGCTGGAGGGGGTACAGCTGACCCTGGTGCTGGAGGGGGTACAGTTGACCCTGGTGCTGGAGGGGGTACAGTTGACCCTGGTGCTGGAGGGGGTACAGTTGACCCTGGTGCTGGAGGGGGTACAGCTGACCCTGGGGCTGGAGGGGGTACAGCTGACCCTGGTGCTGGAGGGGGGTACAGCTGACCCTGGTGCTGGAGGGGGTACAGTTGACCCTGGTGCTGGAGGGGGGTACAGCTGACCCTGGTGCTGGAGGGGGGTACGCAGCTGGAGGTTGAATGTTTGAAGGGGTACGGGACTATTAAAGTTTTGGGAACCACTGCTCTACTCTTCCCTTAGCCATGTGTCTAGTGAAATACTGCCCTGCCCGTGTACTAAACACTGAACAGCCTCCTGATGTGCTGAGCTCAGCAGTTCCCCAGAGAGGCCCAGTGTGCCATAGACATGAACCAGTGAGGAAAATGTGATACCAGGGCAGAGCGGTGCTGGCAGGCGGTCTGGCACTCACCACTGGAGGGAGGAAGGACAACAAGAGAGAGAGAGAGAGAGAGAGATAGAGAGAGAGAGAGCGAGAGAAAGAGAGAGAGAGAGAGAGAGAGAGAGAGAGAGAGAGAGAGAGAGAGGTAGAGAGAGAGAGGTAGAGAGAGAGAGAGAAAGAGAGATGGAGAGATGGAGAGAGAGAGAGAGAGAGAGAGAGACAGAGAGAGAGAGAGATGGAGAACGAGAGGTAGAGAGAGAGAGAGATGGAGAGAGAGAGAGAGAGAGAGAGAGAGAGAGAGATAGAGAGAGAGAGAGAGAGAGAGAGATGGAGAGAGAGAGAGAGAGAGACAGAGAGAGAGAGAGATGGAGAACGAGATGGAAAGAGACAGAGAGAAAGCCAGAGATGGAGAACGAGATGGAAAGAGACAGAGAGAAAGTGAGAGATGGAGAACGAGAGGGAAAGGGACAGAGAGAAAGCCAGAGATGGAGAACGAGATGGAAAGAGACAGAGAGAAAGTGAGAGATGGAGAACGAGAGGGAAAGAGACAGAGAGAAAGCCAGAGATGGAGAACGAGATGGAAAGAGACAGAGAGAAAGTGAGAGATGGAGAACGAGAGGGAAAGAGACCGAGAGAAAGCCAGAGATGGAGAACGAGATGGAAAGAGACAGAGAGAAAGTGAGAGATGGAGAACGAGAGGGAAAGAGACAGAGAGAAAGCCAGAGATGGAGAACGAGATGGAAAGAGACAGAGAGAAAGCGAGAGATGGAGAACGAGAGGGAAAGAGACAGAGAGAAAGCCAGAGATGTAGAACGAG
The DNA here is from genome assembly GCF_057628025.1 of Oncorhynchus mykiss. Taxonomy (NCBI): domain Eukaryota; kingdom Metazoa; phylum Chordata; class Actinopteri; order Salmoniformes; family Salmonidae; genus Oncorhynchus; species Oncorhynchus mykiss. The sequence goes on from NC_143047.1 coordinate 49,502,291, forward strand.
AGGGAAAGAGACAGAGAGAAAGCCAGAGATGGAGAACGAGAGGGAAAGGGAGCGACACGCTGGGCGTGCATGGAGAGAGAGCACCCAGGATTTACTGCGCTTGGCGCGGCGCGGCGGCCTCCACAGCTGCCTTATCTGCTGCCAGACATCCAGGGCCTGCTGGGAGATGGAGGGGAGAGGACGGAGGACAGGGTGAAATCAGGACAACAGCAGCAGGCAGCAGGCCCCACCCACCCACTGCACCTCACCGTTCTATGCTCGGTTATGAAAAGCCAACTGACATTTACTCCTGAGGTGCTGACCTGTTGCACCCTCCACATCCACTGTGGTTATTATTTGACCCTGCTGGTCGTCTATGAACGTTTGAACATCTTGAATATCAATCTGGCCCTAAATATCCATGTTCTGTTATAATCTCCCCCCACCACAGCCAGAAGAGGACTAGCCACCCCTCATAGCCTGGTTCTTCTCTAGGTTTCTTCCTAAGGTTTCTGCTTTTCTAGGGAGTTTTTCCTAGCCACCGTGCTTCTACATCTGCATTGCTTGCTGTTTGGGGTTTTAGGCTGGGTTTCTGCATAGCACTTTGTGACATCTGCTGATGTAAAAATGTCTTTAAAAATACATTTGATTGATTGATTTACTCTGAAAGCAATATAACTCAATATCCCTCAGCCATAAAACACAGAGATTGGGGAAGGTGGAGATAGAGAGAGAGAAGGGGTAGAGGAGAGATAAAGAGAGATAGAGAGAGAGGGAAGGGGGAGAGGACAGATAGATAGAGAGAGAGGGAATTGGGAGAGGAGAGATAAAGAGAGATAGAGAGAGAGGGTAGGGGGAGAGGAGAGATAAAGAGAGATAGAGAGAGGGAAGGGGGAGAGGACAGATAGAGAGAGAGGGAAGGGGAGAGAGAGAGATAGAGGGAGGGAAGGGGGAGAGGAGAGATAAAGAGAGAGGGAAGGGGGAGAGGAGAGATAAAGAGAGATAGAGAGAGAGGGAAGGGGGAGAGGAGAGATAAAGAGAGATAGAGAGAGAGGGAAGGGGGAGAGGACAGATAGATAGAGAGGGAAGGGGAGAGGAGAGATAGAGAGAGAAGGGGGAGAGGAGAGATAGAGAGAGAGCGTGGGAAGAGGGAGAGGAGAGATAGAATGAGGGAAGGGGGAGAGGAGAGAGAAAAGGAGAGGGAAGGGGGAGAGGAGAGAAAGAGAAAGAGAGAGGGAAGGGGGAGAGGAGAGATAGAGAGAGGGGGAAGGGGGAGAGGAGAGAGAAAAAGAGAGGGAAGGGGGAGAGGAGAGATAGAGAGAGAGGGAAGGGGGAGAGGAGAGATAAAGAGAGAGGGAAGGGGGAGAGGAGAGATAAAGAGAGATAGAGAGAGAGGGAAGGGGGAGAGGACAGATAGAGAGAGATAGAGAGAGAGGGAAGGGGGAGATGAGATATAAAGAGAGATAGAGAGAGAGGGAAAGGGAGAGGAGAGATAGTGAGCGGGAAGGGGGCGAGGAGAGATAGAGAGAGGGAAGGGGGAGAGGAGAGAGAAAAGAGAGGGAAGGGGGAGAGGAACGATAAAGAGAGATAGAGAGAGGAGAGAGAGCGTGGGAAGGGAGAAAGGAGAGATAGAGAGTGAGGGAAGGGGGAGAGGAGAGAGAAAATGAGAGGGAATGGGGAGAGGAGAGATCAAGTGAGAGGGAAGGGGGAGAGGAGAGATAAAGAGAGAGGGAAGGGGGAGAGGAGAGATAAAGAGAGGGGGAAGGGGGAGAGGAGAGATAGAGAGAGGAAACGGGAGAGGAGAGGAGAGATAGGAGAGATAAAGAGAGAGGGAAGGGGGAGAGGAGAGATAAGGAGAGGGAAGAGGGAGAGGAGAGATGAGGAGAGGGAAGGGGGAGATGAGAGATAGGAGAGATAAAGAGAGAGGGGTCCTGCCGTGACTCACCGACTGGCCGACACTCCAGGGGTCCTGTCGTGACTCACTGGTCTGGCTGATACTCCAGGGTTCCTGTCGTGACTCACTGGTCTGGCTGATACTCCAGGGTTCCTGTCGTGACTCACTGACTGGCTGACACTCCGGAGGTCCTGTCGTGACTCACCGACTGGCTGACACTCCAGGGGTCCTGTTGTGACTCACCGACTGGCCGACACTCCAGGGGTTCTGTCGTGACTCACCGACTGGCTGACACTCCTGGGGTCCTGTCGTGACTCACCGACTGGCTGACACTCCTGAGGTTCTTTCGTGACTCAATGACATTCCAGGGGTCCTGTCGCGACTCACCGACTGGCTGACACTCCAGAGGTTCTGTCGTGACTCACCGACTGGCTGCCACTCCAGGGGTTCTGTCGTGACTCACCGACTGGCTGACACTACAGAGGTTCTGTCGTGACTCACCGACTAGCTGACACTCCTGAGGTTCTGTCGTGACTCACTGACTGGCTGACACTCTAGGGGTTCTGTCGTGACTCACCGACTGGCTGACACTCCAGGGGTCCTGTCGTGACTCAATGACATTCTAGGGGTTCTGTCTTGACTCACCGACTGGCTGACTCTCCAGAGGTTCTGTCGTGACTCACTGACTGGCTGACACTCCAGGGGTTCTGTCGTGAGTCACCGACTGGATGACACTCCAGGGGTCCTGTCGTGACTCAATGACATTCTAGGGGTTCTGTCGTGACTCACCGACTGGCTGACACTCCAGGGGTTCTGTCATGACTCACCGACTGGCTGACACTCCAGGGGTCCTGTCGTGACTCACCGACTGGCCGACACTCCAGGGGTCCTGCCGTGACTCACCGACTGGCCGACACTCCAGGGGTCCTGTCGTGACTCAATGACATTCTAGGGGTTCTGTCGGGACTCACCGACTGGCTGACACTCCAGGGGTTCTGTCATGACTCACCGACTGGCCGACACTCCAGGGGTCCTGCCGTGACTCACCGACTGGCCGACACTCCAGGGGTCCTGTCGTGACTCAATGACATTCTAGGGGTTCTGTCGTGACTCACCGACTGGCTGACACTCCATGGGTCCTGTCGTGACTCACCGACTGGCTGACACTACAGGGGTCCTGTCGTGACTCACCGACTGGCTGCCATTCCAGGGGTCCTGTCGTGACTCACCGACTGGCTGCCACTCCAGTGTTCCTGTCGTGACTCACCGACTGGCTGCCATTCCAGGGGTCCTGTCGTGACTCACCGACTGGCTGCCACTCCAGGGGTCCTGTCGTGACTCACCGACTGGCTGCCACTCCAGGGGTCCTGTCGTGACTCACCGACTGGCTGCCACTCCAGGGGTCCCGTCGTGACTCAATGACATTCCATGGGTCCTGTCGCGACTCACCGACTGGCTTTCACTCCAGGGGTCCCGTCGTGACTCAATGACATTCCAGGGGTCCTGTCGCGACTCACCGACTGGCTTTCACTCCAGGGGTCATGTCGTGACTCAATGACACTCCAGGGGTCCTGTCGTGACTAGCTGACTCTCCAGGGGTCTGTCGTGACTAGCTGACTCTCCAGGGGTTTGTCGTGACTCACCGACTGGCTTTCACTCCAGGGTCATGTCGTGACTCAATGACTCTCCAGGGGTCTGTCGTGACTAGCTGACACTCCAGGGGTCCTGTCGTCTTGTACTGTGACTCTGTGGGAGCAGCAGGAAGTCTGAACACAACGCCTCACCCTGCTGACTACCTTGTATTCTCTCCATACACCAGTGTAGTGGTGGAGACTCAGCTCTATACAGCGAAGAGATACAACCAACCACTGGCCCGTGATACCGTCAAAACTCACAAGACACTCCACCTACTGTAGAGGCTCTCAACATCTCCACTATCCAAACTATTAACTAACCTCTATAGTGTCTACAAGACTGTATGGTATCTCTCAACATCTCCACTAACCTCTATAGTGCCTACAAGACCATATGATATCTCTCAACATCTCCTCTAACCTCTATAGTGTCTACAAGACCATATGATATCGCTCAACATCTCCTCCAACCTCTATAGTGTCTACAAGACTGTATGGTTCCTCTCAACATCTCCTCTAACCTCTATAGTGTCTACAAGACCATATGATATCTCTCAACATCTCCTCCAACCTCTATAGTGTCTACAAGACTGTATGGTTCCTCTCAACATCTCCTCTAACCTCTATAGTGCCTACAAGACTGTGTTATTCATCTCAACATCTCCACATGCTGTATCCCCAGCCGACCCCACTACCACCCTCTCCCCAACTCTCCCATGTTGATTCATATTACAGTACTTGACCCCCTTGTCTCCCCAGACTCCTCCTGTCTCCCCCCACGTGGCTGGAACCCCCCCAGATTACGCCCCCTGTATTCCCACTTGGCCCCATGCCCCAGCCCCAATTGAACCCAATGCTTCCCTGTTTCTACACACACACACACACACACACACACACACACACACACACACACACACACACACACACACACACACACACACACACACACACAGCGCTTTGTTGATTAGGCCCAATGCTACTGCCCTAATAAACCCCCCCCCTACAAGACAACTCTCCTGGGTTGAACCACGTCCCCCCCCAAGACACGCGAGCGCTATCATTCAGTGACAGTCCATCAATCAGTCCATCGATTAGTACAATCTGCCTCCTACCACAACCAACAGTTGGACCCTGCATGGGGCGGTTAGGAAACACTCTTCAGGGATTTAGAGACATCATGTTTAATAGCCCGTGACACGAGAGAGAGAGAGAGAGAGAGAGAGAGAGAGAGAGAGAGAGAGAGAGAGAGAGAGAGAGAGAGAGAGAGAGAGAGAGAGAGAGAGAGAGAGAGAGAGAGAGAGAGAGAGAGAGAGAGAGAGAGAGAGAGCAAGAGAGAGAGAGAGAGAGAGAGAGAGAGAGCAAGAGAGAAAGAGAGAGAGAGAGAGAGAGACAGAGAGAGAGAGAGATAGAGACAGAGAGAGAGAGAGAGAGAGAGATAGAGAGAGAGACAGAGAGAGAGAGAGAGAGAGAGAGAGAGAGAGAGAGAGCAAGAGAGAGAGAGAGAGAGAGAGAGAGAGAGCAAGAGAGAAAGAGAGAGAGAGAGAGAGAGACAGAGAGAGAGAGAGAGAGAGAGATAGAGAGAGAGACAGAGAGAGAGAGAGAGAGAGAGAGAGAGAGAGAGAGATAGAGACAGAGAGAGAGAGACAGAGAGAGAGAGAGAGAGAGAGAGAGAGAGAGAGAGATAGAGAGAGAGAGAGAGAGATAGAGAGAGAGACAGAGAGAGAGAGAGAGAGAGAGAGAGAGAGAGAGAGAGAGATATAACCCACTGCCAATGTTTGTTGTAAGAGGATCACATGGTGAAACAAAGGGACTTTCACGTTGCAAACAGAATGTGTGGAGTGATGACTGTTAACAGGACATAGAGGGGAGGATGAGGATGGATACAGATGTGTGGAGTGATGACTGTTAACAGGACATAGAGGGGAGAGAGATGAGGATGAGGATAGATGCAGAATCTGTGGAGTGATGACTGTTAACAGGACATAGAGGGGAGAGAGATGAGGATGAGGATAGATGCAGAATCTGTGGAGTGATGACTGTTAACAGGACATAGAGGGGAGGATGAGGATGGATACAGATGTGTGGAGTGATGACTGTTAACAGGACATAGAGGGGAGGATGAGGATGGATACAGATGTGTGGAGTGATGACTGTTAACAGGACATAGAGATGAGGATGAGGATGGATACAGAATGTGTGGAGTGATGACTGTTAACAGGACATAGAGATGAGGATGAGGATGGATACAGAATGTGTGGAGTGATGACTGTTAACAGGACACAGAGCTGAGGATGAGGATGAGGATGGATACAGAATCTGTGGAGTGATGACTGTTAACAGGACATAGAGGGGAGAGAGATGAGGATGGATACAGAATGTGTGGAGTGATGACTGTTAACAGGACATAGAGGGGAGAGAGATGAGGATGGATACAGAATGTGTGGAGTGATGACTGTTAACAGGACATAGAGGGGAGGATGAGGATGAGGATGGATACAGAATCTGTGGAGTGATGACTGTTAACAGGACACAGAGATGAGGATGAGGATGGATACAGAATGTGTGGAGTGATGACTGTTAACAGGACACAGAGATGAGGATGAGGATGAGGATGGATACAGAATCTGTGGAGTGATGACTGTTAACAGGACATAGAGGGGAGAGAGATGAGGATGGATACAGAATCTGTGGGGTGATGACTGTTAACAGGACATAGAGGGGAGAGAGATGAGGATGGATATAGAATGTGTAGAGTGATGACTGTTAACAGGACATAGAGGGGAGAGAGATGAGGATGGATACAGAATGTGTGGAGTGATGACTGTTATCAGGACATAGAGGGGAGGATGAGGATGAGGATGGATACAGAATCTGTGGAGTGATGACTGTTAACAGGACACAGAGATGAGGATGAGGATGGATACAGAATGTGTGGAGTGATGACTGTTAACAGGACATAGAGGGGAGAGAGATGAGGATGGATATAGAATGTGTAGAGTGATGACTGTTAACAGGACATAGAGGGGAGGATGAGGATGAGGATGGATACAGAATCTGTGGGGTGATGAATGTTAACAGGACATAGAGGGGAGGATGAGGATGAGGATGGATACAGAATCTGTGGAGTGATGACTGTTAACAGGACATAGAGGGGAGAGAGATGAGGATGGATACAGAATATGTGGAGTGATGACTGTTAACAGGACATAGAGGGGAGAGAGATGAGGATGGATACAGAATCTGTGGGGTGATGAATGTTAACAGGACATAGAGGGGAGGATGAGGATGAGGATGGATACAGAATCTGTGGAGTGATGACTGTTAACAGGACATAGAGGGGAGAGAGATGAGGATGGATATAGAATGTGTAGAGTGATGACTGTTAACAGGACATAGAGGGGAGAGAGATGAGGATGGATACAGAATGTGTGGAGTGATGACTGTTATCAGGACATAGAGGGGAGACACCATCTCAGAGCTCCATGCCCGGCCACACCATCTCAGAGCTCCATCTCAGAGCTCCATCCCCGGCCACACCATCTCAGAGCTCCATGCCCGGCCACACCATCTCAGAGCTCCACACCATCTCAGAGCTCCACACCATCTCAGAGCTCCACACCATCTCAGAGCTCCATGCCCGGCCACACCATCTCAGAGCTCCACACCATCTCAGAGCTCCATGCCCGGCCACACCATCTCAGAGCTCCATCCCCGGCCACACCATCTCAGAGCTCCATCCCCGGCCACACCATCTCAGAGCTCCATGCCATCTCAGAGCTCCATCTCAGAGCTCCATCTCAGAGCTCCATCTCAGAGCTCCATCTCAGAGCTCCATCTCAGAGCTCCATCTCAGAGCTCCATGCCATCTCAGAGCTCCATGCACGGCCACACCATCTCAGAGCTCCATGCCCGGCCACACCATCTCAGAGCTCCACACCATCTCAGAGCTCCATCTCAGAGCTCCATCTCAGAGCTCCACACCATCTCAGAGCTCCATCTCAGAGCTCCATGCCCGGCCACACCATCTCAGAGCTCCATCCCCGGCCACACCATCTCAGAGCTCCATGCCCGGCCACACCATCTCAGAGCTCCATGCCATCTCAGAGCTCCATGCCATCTCAGAGCTCCATCTCAGAGCTCCATGCCATCTCAGAGCTCCATGCCATCTCAGAGCTCCATGCCATCTCAGAGCTCCATCTCAGAGCTCCATCTCAGAGCTCCATCTCAGAGCTCCATCTCAGAGCTCCATCTCAGAGCTCCATCCCCGGCCACACCATCTCAGAGCACCATGCCCGGCCACACCATCTCAGAGCTCCACACCATCTCAGAGCTCCACACCATCTCAGAGCTCCATGCCCGGCCACGCCGTCTCAGAGCGCCAAATAACCCACTACTGGAAACCTGAACGGGTTGGCACTTGGCAGGATGAGGCAGCTCCATGCCCGGCCACGCCATCTCAGAGCGCCATATTGGAAACCTCAACGGGTTGGTACTTGGCAGGATGAGGCAGCTCCATGCCCGGCCACACCATCTCAGAGCGCCAAATAACCCACTACTGGAAACCTCAACAGGTTGGCACTTGGCAGGATGAGGCAGCTCCATGCCCGGCCACGCCATCTCAGAGCGCCAAATAACCCACTACTGGAAACCTCAACAGGTTGGCACTTGGCAGGATGAGGCAATGGCAGACTTGTGTAACACTGCTGAATCAACCATTTTCGCTAAGGGTCTGTTTTACAACGTGTAAGAACAGAGGTAGGATACTGTGGGTGGGGAAGTTGGTAAAGGACCAGAACAGAGGTAGGATACTGTGGGTGGGGAAGTTGGTAAGCTGGTAAGGACCAGAACAGAGGTAGGATACTGTGGGTGGGGAAGTTGGTAAGCTGGTAAGGACCAGAACAGAGGTAGGATACTGTGGGTGGGGAAGTTGGTAAGCTGGTAAGGACCAGAACAGAGGTAGGATACTGTGGGTGGGGAAGTTGGTAAGGACCAGAACAGAGGTAAGATACTGTGGGTGGGGAAGTTGGTAAGCTGGTAAGAACCAGAACAGAGGTAGGATACTGTGGGTGGGGAAGTTGGTAAGCTGGTAAGGACCAGAACAGAGGTAAGATACTGTGTGTGGGGAAGTTGGTAAGCTGGTAAGAACCAGAACAGAGGTAGGATACTGTGGGTGGGGGTATTGGTAAGGACCAGAACAGAGGTAGGATACTGTGGGTGGGTAAGTTGGTAAGTTGGTAAGGACCAGAACAGAGGTAGGATACTGTGGGTGGGGAAGTTGGCGAGCTGGTAAGGACCAGAACAGAAGTAGGATACTGTGGGTGGGGAAGTTGGTAAGGACCAGAACAGAGGTAAGATACTGTGGGTGGGGAAGTTGGTAAGCTGGTAAGAACCAGAACAGAGGTAGGATACTGTGGGTGGGGAAGTTGGTAAGCTGGTAAGGACCAGAACAGAAGTAAGATACTGTGGGTGGGGAAGTTGGTAAGCTGGTAAGGACCAGAACAGAGGTAGGATACTGTGGGTGGGGAAGTTGGTAAGTTGGTAAGGACCAGAACAGAGGTAGGATACTGTGGGTGGGGAAGTTGGTAAGGACCAGAACAGAGGTAGGATACTGTGGGTGGGGGAGTTGGTAAGGACCAGAACAGAGGTAAGATACTGTGGGTGGGGAAGTTGGTAAGGCCCAGAACAGAGGTAGGATACTGTGGGTGGGAAGTTGGTAAGCTGGTAAGGACCAGAACAGAGGTAGGATACGGTGGGTGGGGAAGTTGGTAAGGACCAGAACAGAGGTAAGATACTGTGGGTGGGGAAGTTGGTAAGCTGGTAAGGACCAGAACAGAGGTAGGATACTGTGGGTGGGGAAGTTGGTAAGGACCAGAACAGAGGTAGGATACTGTGGGTGGGGGAGTTGGTAAGGACCAGAACAGAGGTAGGATACTGTGGGTGGGGGAGTTGGTAAGCTGGTAAGGACCAGAACAGAGGTAGGATACTGTGGGTGGGGAAGTTTGTAAGTTGGTAAGGACCAGAACAGAGGTAGGATACTGTGGGTGGGGAAGTTGGTAAGGACCAGAACAGAGGTAGGATACTGTGGGTGGGGGAGTTGGTAAGGACCAGAACAGAGGTAAGATACTGTGGGTGGGGAAGTTGGTAAGGCCCAGAACAGAGGTAGGATACTGTGGGTGGGAAGTTGGTAAGCTGGTAAGGACCAGAACAGAGGTAGGATACGGTGGGTGGGGAAGTTGGTAAGGACCAGAACAGAGGTAAGATACTGTGGGTGGGGAAGTTGGTAAGCTGGTAAGGACCAGAACAGAGGTATGATACTGTGGGTGGGGAAGTTGGTAAGTTGGTAAGGACCAGAACAGAGGTAAGATACGGTGTGTTGGGAAGTTGGTAAGCTGGTAAGAACCAGAACAGAGGTAGGATACTGTGGGTGGGGAAGTTGGTAAGGACCAGAACAGAGGTAAGATACTGTGGGTGGGGAAGTTGGTAAGCTGGTAAGGACCAGAACAGAGGTAGGATACTGTGGGTGGGGAAGTTGGTAAGGACCAGAACAGAGGTAAGATACTGTGGGTGGGGAAGTTGGTAAGCTGGTAAGGACCAGAACAGAGGTAGGATACTGTGAGTGGGGAAGTTGGTAAGCTGGTAAGGACCAGAACAGAAGTAAGATACTGTGGGTGGGGAAGTTGGTAAGTTGGTAAGGACCAGAACAGAGGTAGGATACTGTGGGTGGGGAAGTTGGTAAGGACCAGAACAGAGGTAAGATACTGTGGGTGGGGAAGTTGGTAAGCTGGTAAGGACCAGAACAGAGGTAGGATACTGTGAGTGGGGAAGTTGGTAAGCTGGTAAGGACCAGAACAGAAGTAAGATACTGTGGGTGGGGAAGTTGGTAAGTTGGTAAGGACCAGAACAGAGGTAGGATACTGTGGGTGGGGAAGTTGGTAAGGCCCAGAACAGAGGTAGGATACTGTGGGTGGGGAGTTGGTAAGCTGGTAAGGACCAGAACAGAGGTAGGATACTGTGGGTGGGGAAGTTGGTAAGCTGGTAAGAACCAGAACAGAGGTAGGATACTGTGGGTGGGGAAGTTGGTAAGCTGGTAAGGACCAGAACAGAAGTAAGATACTGTGGGTGGGGAAGTTGGTAAGCTGGTAAGGACCAGAACAGAGGTAGGATACTGTGGGTGGGGAAGTTGGTAAGTCTGTAAGGACCAGAACAGAGGTAGGATACTGTGGGTGGGGAAGTTGGTAAGGACCAGAACAGAGGTAGGATACTGTGGGTGGTGAAGTTGGTAAGCTGGTAAGGACCAGAGCAGAGGTAGGATACTGTGGGTGGGGAAGTTGGTAAGGACCAGAACAGAGGTAGGATACTGTGGGTGGGGAAGTTGGTAAGCTGGTAAGGACCAGAACAGAGGTAGGATACTGTGGGTGGGGAAGTTGGTAAGGACCAGAACAGAGGTAAGATACTGTGGGTGGGGAAGTTGGTAAGCTGGTAAGAACCAGAACAGAGGTAGGATACTGTGGGTGGGGAAGTTGGTAAGCTGGTAAGGACCAGAACAGAGGTAAGATACTGTGTGTGGGGAAGTTGGTAAGCTGGTAAGAACCAGAACAGAGGTAGGATACTGTGGGTGGGGGTATTGGTAAGGACCAGAACAGAGGTAGGATACTGTGGGTGGGGAAGTTGGTAAGTTGGTAAGGACCAGAACAGAGGTAGGATACTGTGGGTGGGGAAGTTGGTAAGCTGGTAAGGACCAGAACAGAAGTAGGATACTGTGGGTGGGGAAGTTGGTAAGGACCAGAACAGAGGTAAGATACTGTGGGTGGGGAAGTTGGTAAGCTGGTAAGAACCAGAACAGAGGTAGGATACTGTGGGTGGGGAAGTTGGTAAGCTGGTAAGGACCAGAACAGAAGTAAGATACTGTGGGTGGGGAAGTTGGTAAGCTGGTAAGGACCAGAACAGAGGTAGGATACTGTGGGTGGGGAAGTTGGTAAGTTGGTAAGGACCAGAACAGAGGTAGGATACTGTGGGTGGGGAAGTTGGTAAGGACCAGAACAGAGGTAGGATACTGTGGGTGGGGGAGTTGGTAAGGCCCAGAACAGAGGTAAGATACTGTGGGTGGGGAAGTTGGTAAGGCCCAGAACAGAGGTAGGATACTGTGGGTGGGAAGTTGGTAAGCTGGTAAGGACCAGAACAGAGGTAGGATACGGTGGGTGGGGAAGTTGGTAAGGACCAGAACAGAGGTAAGATACTGTGGGTGGGGAAGTTGGTAAGCTGGTAAGGACCAGAACAGAGGTAGGATACTGTGGGTGGGGAAGTTGGTAAGGACCAGAACAGAGGTAGGATACTGTGGGTGGGGGAGTTGGTAAGGACCAGAACAGAGGTAGGATACTGTGGGTGGTGGGGGAGTTGGTAAGCTGGTAAGGACCAGAACAGAGGTAGGATACTGTGGGTGGGGAAGTTGGTAAGCTGGTAAGGACCAGAACAGAGGTAGGATACTGTGGGTGGGGAAGTTGGTAAGTTGGTAAGGACCAGAACAGAGGTAGGATACTGTGGGTGGGGAAGTTGGTAAGGACCAGAACAGAGGTAGGATACTGTGGGTGGGGGAGTTGGTAAGGACCAGAACAGAGGTAAGATACTGTGGGTGGGGAAGTTGGTAAGGCCCAGAACAGAGGTAGGATACTGTGGGTGGGAAGTTGGTAAGCTGGTAAGGACCAGAACAGAGGTAGGATACGGTGGGTGGGGAAGTTGGTAAGGACCAGAACAGAGGTAAGATACTGTGGGTGGGGAAGTTGGTAAGCTGGTAAGGACCAGAACAGAGGTATGATACTGTGGGTGGGGAAGTTGGTAAGTTGGTAAGGACCAGAACAGAGGTAAGATACGGTGTGTTGGGAAGTTGGTAAGCTGGTAAGAACCAGAACAGAGGTAGGATACTGTGGGTGGGGAAGTTGGTAAGGACCAGAACAGAGGTAAGATACTGTGGGTGGGGAAGTTGGTAAGCTGGTAAGGACCAGAACAGAGGTAGGATACTGTGGGTGGGGAAGTTGGTAAGGACCAGAACAGAGGTAAGATACTGTGGGTGGGGAAGTTGGTAAGCTGGTAAGGACCAGAACAGAGGTAGGATACTGTGAGTGGGGAAGTTGGTAAGCTGGTAAGGACCAGAACAGAAGTAAGATACTGTGGGTGGGGAAGTTGGTAAGTTGGTAAGGACCAGAACAGAGGTAGGATACTGTGGGTGGGGAAGTTGGTAAGGCCCAGAACAGAGGTAGAATACTGTGGGTGGGGAGTTGGTAAGCTGGTAAGGACCAGAACAGAGGTAGGATACTGTGGGTGGGGAAGTTGGTAAGCTGGTAAGAACCAGAACAGAGGTAGGATACTGTGGGTGGGGAAGTTGGTAAGCTGGTAAGGACCAGAACAGAAGTAAGATACTGTGGGTGGGGAAGTTGGTAAGCTGGTAAGGACCAGAACAGAGGTAGGATACTGTGGGTGGGGAAGTTGGTAAGTCTGTAAGGACCAGAACAGAGGTAGGATACTGTGGGTGGGGAAGTTGGTAAGGACCAGAACAGAGGTAGGATACTGTGGGTGGTGAAGTTGGTAAGCTGGTAAGGACCAGAGCAGAGGTAGGATACTGTGGGTGGGGAAGTTGGTAAGGACCAGAACAGAGGTAAGATACTGTGGGTGGGGAAGTTGGTAAGGCCCAGAACAGAGGTAGGATACTGTGGGTGGGGAAGTTGGTAAGCTGGTAAGAACCAGAACAGAGGTAGGATACTGTGGGTGGGGAAGTTGGTAAGCTGGTAAGAACCAGAACAGAGGTAGGATACTGTGGGTGGGGAAGTTGGTAAGCTGGAAAGAACCAGAACAGAGGTAGGATACTGTGGGTGGGGAAGTTGGTAAGGACCAGAACAGAGGTAGGATACTGTGGGTGGGGAGTTGGTAAGCTGGTAAGGACCAGAACAGAGGTAGGATACGGTGGGTGGGGAAGTTGGTAAGCTGGTAAGGACCAGAACAGAGGTAGGATACTGTGGGTGGGGAAGTTGGTAAGGACCAGAACAGAGGTAGGATACTGTGGGTGGGGAAGTTGGTAAGGACCAGAACAGAGGTAAGATACTGTGGGTGGGGAAGTTGGTAAGGCCCAGAACAGAGGTAGGATACTGTGGGTGGGGAAGTTGGTAAGGCCCAGAACAGAGGTAGGATACTGTGGGTGGGGGAGTTGGTAAGCTGGTAAGGACCAGAACAGTCCTCCCTTTAAGACTGATGAAGTTGAAGACAGTCCAGTTAGTTTTAAACAATTTGTTGTTTTTTTTGTATCAGAACATGACTTGGCATCTTTGCTTCTTTCCAAATGTCCACCAGCGCACTCTGTCTAGCAAAATCTCTGTCTATCAAAACCACAGTGTGGTCGTCACTGCGGATTGTACCATGGTACAATGCCTCTGCAGAGATGTCACACTATGTCACGTGACACTAAGTGATAAGGACTATGCATGATAGACCAGCCTGGCACTCAGACAGGCCACACCCCCCTACACGGCTACCAGTACTCCTCCATCTGTCAATCAAAACGCCTTGTGCTGCTGTCACTACAATCACAGATCCTAGGACACACGACCCCCCCTCCACAAGGCTCACGCACAACAGACAAAATACCCATTTCCATTCCATCACTGAATTACTAAGGGGAAAAGTCAATATGGGGGGGGGGTGAGTTGCTTCAGAAATCATCGATCACTCACCACCAGCCCCCTCTGTACAGGTCAGTGTACCCAGAATGCATAGTCCTATGCCACCGCCCTAACGTGCCAAAAATCCACAAGGGGTATTGTGCTTCATGTCTCTCCTCTGCCAGGAATCCACAAGGCCAGGGGTCTTGTGCTTCATGTCTCTCCTCTGCCAGGAATCCACAAGGCCAGGGGTCTTGTGGGTCATGCCTCTCCTCTGCCAGGAATCCACAAGGCCAGGGGTGGGTCATGTCTCTCCTCTGCCAGAAATCCACAAGACCAGGGGTGGGTCATGTCTCTCCTCTGCCAGGAATCCACAAGGCCAGGGTTGGGTCATGTCTCTCCTCTGCCAGGAATCCACAAGGCCAGGGGTGGGTCATGTCTCTCCTCTGCCAGGAATCCACAAGGCCAGGGGTCTTGTGGGTCATGTCTCTCCTCTGCCAGAAATCCACAAGGCCAGGGGTCTTGTGGGTCATGTCTCTCCTCTGCCAGGAATCCACAAGGCCAGGGGTCTTGTGGGTCATGTCTCTCCTCTGCCAGAAATCCACAAGGCCAGGGGTCTTGTGGGTCATGTCTCTCCTCTGCCAGGAATCCACAAGGCCAGGGGTGGGTCATGTCTCTCCTCTGCACCCTGTTAGAAAATCCAGCTAGCACATAACGTTCTGTGAACCATATATTCCGTAGAGCGTGGTTGTCCTGTAGTTATCGCTGCATACAACCTTCCCACAACGTTCTGGGAACCATATATTCCGTAGAGCGTGGTTGTCCTGTAGTTATCGTTGCATACAGCCTTCCCACAACGTTCTGGGAACCATATATTCCGTAGAGCGTGGTTGTCCTGTAGTTATCGTTGCATACAGCCTTCCCACAACGTTCTGGGAACCATATATTCCGTAGAGCGTGGTTGTCCTATCGTTGCATACAGCCTTCCCACAACGTTCTGGGAACCATATATTCCGTAGAGCGTGGTTGTCCTATCGTTGCATACAGCCTTCCCACAACGTTCTGGGAACCATATATTCCGTAGAGCGTGGTTGTCCTGTAGTTATCGTTGCATACAGCCTTCCCACAACGTTCTGGGAACCATATATTCCGTAGAGCGTGGTTGTCCTATCGTTGCATACAGTCTTCCCACAACGTTCTGGGAACCATATATTCCGTAGAACGTGGTTGTCCTGTAGTTATCGCTGCATACAGCCTTCCCACAACGTTCTGGGAACCATATATTCCGTAGAGCGTGGTTGTCCTATCGTTGCATACAGCCTTCCCACAACGTTCTGGGAACCATATATTCCGTAGAGCGTGGTTGTCCTATAGTTATCGCTGCATACAGCCTTCCCACAACGTTCTGGGAACCATATATTCCGTAGAGCGTGGTTGTCCTGTAGTTATCGCTGCATACAGCCTTCCCACAACGTTCTGGGAACCATATATTCCGTAGAGCGTGGTTGTCCTGTAGTTATCGCTGCATACAGCCTTCCCACAACGTTCTGGGAACCATATATTCCGTAGAGCGTGGTTGTCCTATAGTTATCGCTGCATACAGCCTTCCCACAACGTTCTGGGAACCATATATTCCGTAGAGCGTGGTTGTCCTGTAGTTATTGCTGCATACAGCCTTCCCACAACGTTCTGGGAACCATATATTCCGTAGAGCGTGGTTGTCCTGTAGTTATTGCTGCATACAGCCATCCCACAACGTTCTGGGAACCATATATTCCGTAGAGCGTGGTTGTCCTATCGTTGCATACAACCTTCCCACAACGTTCTGGGAACGGTGCAGGATTCGTTGCTTGGCTTTGAAACATTCTCAGCACATTTGAATTAATAAGGAACTTGACAAAATAATGTTATTTCCTGGCATTTCAATACTTTAACAGAATGTTGCCTGGAAGTTCAAACATGGTTACGTTTTATGTACATTTTTTTGGTAACGTTCTAGGAACGTTCTCCAACTGGTTTGACATTGGGAATGTTCTCAAATAGTTCAGAGAACGTTTTAAGAAACGTTCTCCTGTGGGAATTTCAGTACTTCAGCATAACGTTTTCTGCAGGTTTCCACGTGGTTCTATTTAAAGTAACGTTCTCAGAACGTTGAGAAACTTTCCATAAAAACCACAATAAAACATTAGTAATGTTCAAAGAACGTTCAAAGACTGTTAGTGAAAAACATATACATACTGTATACTCATAGATAAAGTTTGTTAGGTACACCAGCCCGTACACCTCTGTCCTACTGCCATCCTCCTCTCCTTTTATCCCCCTGTCCTACTGCCATCCTCCTCTCCTTTTATCCCCCTGTCCTACTGCCATCCTCCTCTCCTTCTATCCCCCTGTCCTACTGCCATCCTCCTCTCCTCCTCCCCTGTCCTACAACCATCCTCCTCTCCTTCTATCCCCCTGTCCTACTGCCATCCTCCTCTCCTTCTATTCCCCTGTCCTACTGCCATCCTCCTCTCCTTCTATCCCCCTGTCCTACTGCCATCCTCCTCTCCTCCTCCCCTGTCCTACTGCCATCCTCCTCTCCTTCTATCCTCCTCTCCTTCTATCCCCCTGTCCTGCTGCCATCCTCCTCTCCTTCTATCCCCCTGTCCTACTGCCATCCTCCTCTCCTTCTATCCCCCTGTCCTACTGCCATCCTCCTCTCCTCCTCCCCCTGTCCTACTGCCATCCTCCTCTCCTCCTCCCCTGTCCTACAGCCATCCTCCTCTCCTCCTCCCCCTGTCCTACTGCCATCCTCCTCTCCTTCTATCCCCCTGTCCTACTGCCATCCTCCTCACCTCCTCCCCCTGTCATACTGCCATCCTCCTCTCCTCCTCCCCCTGTCCTACAGCCATCCTCCTCTCCTTCTATCCCACTGTCCTGCTGCCATCCTCCTCTCCTCCTCCCCCTGTCCTACTGCCATCCTCCTCTCCTCCTCCCCTGTCCCACAGCCATCCTCCTCTCCTTCTATCCCCCTGTCCTGCTGCCATCCTCCTCTCCTCCTCCCCCTGTCCTTCTGCCATCCTCCTCTCCTCCTCCCCTGTCCTTCTGCCATCCTCCTCTCCTCCTCCCCTCCTTCCCCTGTCCTACTGCCATCCTCTTCTCCTGAGAGAGAGAGAAACAGAGAGAGAGAGAGAGAGAGAATAAGAGAGAGAGAGAGAGAGAGAGAGAGAGAGAGAGAGAGAGAGAGAGAGAGAGAGAGAGAGAGAGAGAGAGAGAGATAGAGAGACCTGTAGTAGGTTAGCCCTATTATCTACCTCACTTGCTTTGGCAATGTTAACACATGCTTCCCATTTAAATAAAGCCCTTGAATTTAATTTAATTGAATTGAAAGCCAGAGAGAGAGAGAGAGAGAAACTGAGGGAAAGACAGAGGGAGAGAGAGAGAAACTGAGGGAAAGACAGAGGGAGAGAGAGATAAACTGAGGGAAAGACAGAGGGAGAGAGAGATAAACTGGGGGAAAAGAAATACAGAGGTGGTAGTCATGGTTGCAGGTACAAGAGGTAACTATAGCGATAACCCCAGTATCTGATTGTCCAGTCAGCTCTCCCTGCAGAGGTCAGTCAGGCCAGCTGCAATCTAGGTACAACTGCTGGATGGCCATCACGACAGCAGCCCAGCAGACTGAACAAACACACAGAGCGACAGGAGAGGAGAGGAGAGGGCAGAGTCTGTCTCTAGGCTGCAAAGCCGGGCTAAACTAGAAAAGGCCAGGCAAGACCAAGTCACCAGAACTGGGGGATGGGCCACCTACATGCCCAGCACATGCATTTTTACCTTTATTTAACTAGGCAAGTCAGTTAAGAACAAATTCTTATTTTCAATGACAGCCAACCAGGAACAGTGAGTTAACTGCCTTGTTCAGGGGCAGAATGACAGATTTGTCAGCTCGGGGATTTGAACTTACAACCTTTCAGTTACTGGCCCAACGCTCTAACCACTAGACTACCTGCTGGTTACTGGTCCAACACTAACCACTAGACTACCTGCTGGTTACTAGTCCAACACTAACCACTAGACTACCTGCTGGTTACTAGTCTACCTGCTGGTTACTAGTCCAACACTCTAACCACTAGGTTACCTGCTGGTTACTAGTCTACCTGCTGGTTACTAGTCCAACACTCTAACCACTAGACTACCTGCTGGTTACTAGTCCAACACTCTAACCACTAGTCTACCTGCTGGTTACTGGCCCAATGCTCTAACCACTAGGCTACCTGCTGGTTACTAGTCTAACACTCTAACCACTAGTCTACCTGCTGGTTACTAGTCCAACACTCTAACCACTAGGCTACCTGCTGGTTACTGGCCCAACGCTCTAACCACTAGACTACCTGCTGGTTACTGGCCCAACGCTCTAACCACTAGGCTACCTGCTGGTTACTGGCCCAACACTCTAACCACTAGGCTACCTGCCTCCCCTCCACTCTAACCACTAGGCTACCTGTTGGTTACTAGTCCAACACTCTAACCACTAGGCTACCTGCTGGTTACTAGTCCAACACTCTAACCACTAGGCTACCTGCTGGTTACTAGTCCAACACTCTAACCACTAGGCTACCTGCTGGTTACTAGTCCAACACTCTAACCACTAGACTACCTGCTGGTTACTAGTCCAACACTCTAACCACTAGGCTACCTGCTGGTTACTAGTCCAACACTCTAACCACTAGGCTACCTGCTGGTTACTAGTCCAACACTCTAACCACTAGGCTACCTGCTGGTTACTAGTCCAACACTCTAACCACTAGGCTACCTGCTGGTTACTAGTCCAACACTCTAACCACTAGGCTACCTGCTGGTTTCTAGTCCAACGATCTAACCACTAGGCTACCTGCTGGTTACTAGTCCAACACTCTAACCACTAGGCTACCTGCTGGTTACTAGTCCAACACTCTAACCACTAGGCTACCTGCTGGTTACTGGCCCAACACTCTAACCACTAGGCTACCTGCTGGTTACTGGCCCAACACTCTAACCACTAGGCTACCTGCTGGTTACTAGTCCAACGCTCTAACCACTAGGCTACCTGCTGGTTACTGGCCCAACACTCTAACCACTAGACTACCTGCTGGTTACTGGCCCAACACTCTAACCACTAGGCTACCTGCTGGTTACTGGCCCAACACTCTAACCACTAGGCTACAGCTGGTATGCTACAGCGGGAATGCTACAGCAGTTATGCTACAGCAGGTATTCTACAGCAAGTATGCTACAGCAGGTATGCTACAGCAGGTATGCTACAGGTTTGCTACAGCAGGAATGCTACAGCAGTGATACTGAGTCAGAATCTGGATCCAGACCAGACACTGCATTAAGTCATCAGTGGTAACTAAGTGATAAGACCTGTGATAGGCCTGTTGATTTACGAGGCTATGGGTCCCATGTAGGGGAGAGGTCAAGATTACACAGCTTTATAGACTAATGCAGGACAAGGGTCGGTATTAAGGCTCTCTATAGCCTGGTCGGAGGGAGGTATGGGGCCCAGACGAGGGGGGAGAGGAGGGAGAGGTGGTCTCAGTGTCACTAGGCAAAAGGTCCCGAAGTTGGGGGGGAGATGAGGGAGACAGGGAGGAGTCGAAGATGATACAGGGGTGAGACGGTTGGAGACGAGGGAGACAGGGGTGAGGCGGGGTGAGATGAGGTAGACAGGGGTGAGGTGGGGGGTGAGACGAGGTGAGACAGGGGGTGAGGTGGGGGGTGAGATGAGGGAGACAGGGAGACAGGGAGGAGTCGAGGATGATACAGGGGTGAGGCGGGGGTGAGATGAGGGAGACAGGGGTGAGGTTGGGGTGAGGTGGGGGTGAGATGAGGGATACAGGGGTGAAGTGGGGGTGAGATGAGGGGGACAGGGGTGAGGTGGGTGTGAGATGAGGGAGACAGGGGTGAGGTGGGGGTGAGATGAGGGAGACGGGGGTGAGATGAGGGAGACAGCGGTGAGACGGGGGTGAGGTGGGGGAGACAGGGGTGAGGCGGGGGTGAGAAGTGGGTGAGACGAGGGAGACAGGGATGAGGTGGGGGTGAGATGAAGGAGACAGGGTTGAGGTGGGGGTGAGATGGGGGAGACAGGGGTGAGACAGGGGTGAGGTGGGGGAGACAGGGGTGAGGCAGGGGTGAGAAGGGGGTGAGACGAGGGTGAGACGAGGGATACAGGGGTGAGGTGGGTGTGAGACGGGTGTGAGACGAGGGATACAGGGTTGAGGTGGGGGTGAGGCGGGGGTGAGGCGGGGGTGAGACGAGGGATACAGGGTTGAGGTGGGGGTGAGACGGGGGGTTGATTTGGGGGTGAGACGGGGGTGAGACGAGGGATACAGGGGTGAGGTGGGGATGAGACACGGGCGAGACAGGGGTGAGACGGGGGGGTGAGACGAGGGATACAGGGGTGAGGCGTGGGTGAGACGGGGGTGAGGTGGGAGTGAGACGGGGTGAGATGGGGGGGTGAGACGGGGGAGACAGGGTTTAGGTGGGGGTGAGATGGGGGTGAGACGGGGGTGAGACGAGGGAGACAGGTGTGAGGTGGGGGTGAGACGGGGTGAGACGGGGGGGTGAGATGAGGGAGACTGGGGTGAGGTGGGGGTGAGACGAGGGATACAGGGGTGAGGTGGCGGTGAGACGGGGGTGAGACGAGGGAGACAGGGGTGAGGCGGGGGTGAGATGAGGGAGACACGGGTGGGGTGAAAAGGGGGTGAGACGAGGGAGATGGGGTGGGGTGAGAAGGGGGTGAGACAGGGGAAACAATATAGACAGGGGTGAGACGGGGGAACGGGGATGAGACAAAGGAGAAATGGGCGAGCGGGGGGGACGCAGGGGGAAACGGATGAGGCAGGAGTGAGATGACAGTAGATCACCTCAGGTAAACCTGCTGTAGTCTGAAGAGATGACAGTAGATCACCTCAGGTAAACCTGCTGTAGTCTGAAGAGATGACAGTAGATCACCTCAGGTAAACCTGCTGTAGTCTGAAGAGATGACAGTAGATCACCTCAGGTAAACCTGCTGTAGTCTGAAGAGATGACAGTAGATCACCTCAGGTAAACCTGCTGTAGTCTGAAGAGATGACAGTAGATCACCTCAGGTAAACCTGCTGTAGTCTGAAGAGATGACAGTAGATCACCTCAGGTAAACCTGCTGTAGTCTGAAGAGATGACAATAGATCACCTCAGGTAAACCTGCTGTAGTCTGAAGAGATGACAGTAGATCACCTCAGGTAAACCTGCTGTAGTCTGAAGAGATGACAGTAGATCACCTCAGGTAAACCTGCTGTAGTCTGAAGAGATGACAATAGATCACCTCAGGTAAACCTGCTGTAGTCTGAAGAGATGTCTGAGTCATTCATCCCCCTCCTCTCCTCTGTAACTATTCCCCAGGTCGTTGCTGCAAATCAGAATGTGTTCTCAGTCAACTGACCTGGTAAAACAATGGATAAATAAATAACATGGCTATTTACAGGACGCACCAGTACTGAGGTAATAACATGGCTATATACAGGAAGTACCAGGTAATAACATGGCTATATACAGGAAGTACCAGTACTGAGGTAATAACATGGCTATATACAGGAAGTACCAGTACTGAGGTAATAACATGGCTATATACAGGAAGTACCAGTACTGAGGTAATAACATGGCTATATACAGGATGTACCAGTACTGAGTCGATGTGCAGGGGTACGAGGTAATTGAGGTAGATGTGTACACATAGATTGGGCAATACACACTACCCTCTGTAGCCAAGTGGAAAACCAAGCGGGAAACCAGCCAGTCGAGATGCTCTCGACGGTGCAGCTGTAGAACTTTCTGAGGATCTCAGGGCCCCGTGCCAAATCTTTTCAGCCGCTTAAGGGGGAAGAGGTGTTATTATGCCTTCTTCACGACGGT
Organism: Oncorhynchus mykiss; assembly: GCF_057628025.1. Taxonomy (NCBI): domain Eukaryota; kingdom Metazoa; phylum Chordata; class Actinopteri; order Salmoniformes; family Salmonidae; genus Oncorhynchus; species Oncorhynchus mykiss. The sequence continues at coordinate 49,524,358 of NC_143047.1, forward strand.
GTTCGTGTGTGTGGACCATGTTAATTCCTTAGTGATGTGGACACGGAGGAACTTGAAGCTCTCGACCGGCTTCACTACAGCCCCGTCGATGTGGATAGGTGGGGAGGCCAATCAGGAAGTCCAGGATCCAGTTGCAGAGGGAGGCGTTTACTCCCTGGGTCTTTAGCTTAGTGATGAGCTTTGAGGGCAACTATGGTGTTGTGTTGAACGCTGAGCTGTAGTCAATGAACAACATTCTCACATAGGTGTTCCTCTTGTCCAGGTGGGAAAGGGCAGTGTGGAGTGCAATAGAGGGATTGGGTCATCTATGGATCTGTTCGGGTGGTGTGCAAATTGGAGTGGGTCTAAGGTTTCTGGGAAAATGGTGTTGATGTGAGCCAGGACCAGCCTTTCAAAGCATTTCATGGCTACTGATGTGAGTGCTACTGGGCGGTAATCATTTAGGCAGGCTACCTTCGCTTCTTGGGTACAGGGACTATGGTGGTCTGCACTTAGTGATGCGCTGGAGGGCACTATGGTGTTGAATTCAGAGCTGTAGTCAATGAACAGCATTCTCACATCGGTGTTCCTTTTGTCCAGTACACTTCCTGGTAATCCGTCTGGCCCCGCGGCCTTGTGAATGTTAACCTGTTTAAAGATCTTACTCACATCGGCTACGGAGAGCGAGATCACACAGTTGTCCGGAACAGCTGGTGCTCTCATGCATGGTTCAGTGTTGCTTGCCTCGAAGTGAGCACAGAAGGCATTTATCTTGTGTGGTAGGCTCGCGTCGCTGGGCAGCTCGCGGCTGAATTTCCCTTTGCAATCCGTGATAGTTTGCAAGCCCATCTAGCATGCGTCAGAGGCGGAATAGTAGAATTCAATCTTGGTCCTGTATTGACGCCTGTCTGAGGTTGCAGAGAGATTTATTATTAAGTGTCCGGATTAGAGTCCTGCTCCTTGAAAGCGGCAGCTCTAGCCTTTAGCTCAGTGCGGATGTTGCCTGTAATGCATGGGGGGGGGGACGTCGTCGATGTACTTACTAATGAAGCCTGTGACTGATGTGGTTAACTCCTCAATGTTACAGTCTGTACTAACAAAACATTCCTGAAGCTTAGCATCCAGCCTGGTCTCATAGACTAAACGTAACACAGTAAATGTAAATCTAGGACACTCATATTAGCATGATATTGTAACGATGTTCGTCTGAGGAAGAAGGAGTAGACCAAAGCGCAGCGTGGTACGTGTTCATATTTCCTTTAATTAACTGAACACTGAATATAAGAGAATAAATGAAAACCGAAACAGTCCCTCCCGTCTGGTGCAAACACTGAAACAGAAAACAACTACCCACAACCCATAGTGGGAAAACAGGCTGCCTAAGTATGGTTCTCAATCAGAGACAACAACTACCCACAACTAACAGTGGGAAAACAGGCTGCCTAAGTATGGTTCTCAATCAGAGACAACAACTACCCACAACTAACAGTGGGAAAACAGGCTGCCTAAGTATGGTTCTCAATCAGAGACAACAACTACCCACAACCCATAGTGGGAAAACAGGCTGCCTAAGTATGGTTCCCAATCAGAGACAACGATCGACAGCTGCCTCTGATTGGGAACCATACCAGGCCAAACACCTAGAAATATAACACACAGAACCAAAACATAGAATGCCCACCCCAACTCACGCCCTAACCAAACTAAAATAGAGACATAAAAAAGGAACTAAGATATGGTTGTTATGGTTACATAAAACAGAAGGTTACTTAATTACTGCAGTGGGCTAAATCTCGGTGACACAGAGTGTTTATAGTAAATGTTAAATGTTTTACAACAAATCTACTTGAAACAAAAGTATAAACCTCGCACACATTGTTACCTTGTGTAAAAATAATACTAGACCTGAACAATGTCAGATATTGAGTTTTCCTCCACATTTTACACTTTATATTCATCACAGAAGACTGAAATACATGGGAAACTGTTTTACGTAGAAACAGCAGATTTCAGTGTTTTTTTAAATGTTATTTATAATGTTGAATAATTATGAAATTTGAAAACAATCTGAATAATATTCCACCAATGGGGCCACTAGGATATTTGACTGCAGGGCTATGACAAAAACAGGGTTGCTGGTCGGGAGAATGGATCGGCATTAAAACGTGAACGTCTAGCAATTCAACGTTTGTGTGTTTGAGTCTCATCCAAGGACAACTTTCGCATTTTTTAGCTAATTAGCATCTTTGCAACTACTTACTTACTTTTTAGCACTAACTACAGTATTCAGACCCCTTTTTAGCAGTAACTACAGTAGTTCAGACCCCTTTTTAGCACTAACTACAGTATTCAGACCCCTTTTTAGCAGTAACTACAGTATTCAGACCCCTTTTTAGCAGTAACTACAGTATTCAGACCCCTTTTTAGCAGTAACTACAGTATTCAGACCCCTTTTTAGCAGTAACTACAGTATTCAGACCCCTTTTTAGCACTAACTACAGTATTCAGACCCCCTTTTAGCACTAACTACAGTATTCAGACCCCATTTTAGCACTAACTACAGTATTCAGACCCCCTTTTAGCACTAACTACAGTATTCAGACCCCATTTTTAGCAGTAACTACAGTATTCAGACCCCTTTTTAGCACTAACTACAGTATTCAGACCCCTTTTTAGCAGTAACTACAGTATTCAGACCCCTTTTTAGCAGTAACTACAGTATTCAGACCCTTTTTAGCAGTAACTACAGTATTCAGACCCCTTTTTAGCAGTAACTACAGTATTCAGACCCCTTTTTAGCAGTAACTACAGTATTCAGACCCCTTTTTAGCACTAACTACAGTATTCAGACCCCCTTTTTAGCAGTAACTACAGTATTCAGACCCCTTTTTAGCAGTAACTACAGTATTCAGACCCCCTTTTTAGCAGTAACTACAGTATTCAGACCCCTTTTTAGCAGTAACTACAGTATTCAGACCCCTTTTTAGCACTAACTACAGTATTCAGACCCCTTTTTAGCAGTAACTACAGTATTCAGACCCCTTTTTAGCAGTAACTACAGTATTCAGACCCCTTTTTAGCACTAACTACAGTATTCAGACCCCTTTTTAGCAGTAACTACAGTATTCAGACCCCCTTTTAGCAGTGACAACAGTATTCAGACCCCTTGACTTTTTCCACATTTTGTTACGTTACAGCCTTATTCTAAAATGGATTCAATCATTTCCCCCCTCATCAATCTACACACAATACCCCTTAATGACATCACAATACCCCTTAATGACATCACAATACCCCTTAATGACGTCACAATACCCCTTAATGACATCACAATACTCCATAATGACAAAGTAAAAAAAAATGGGGGTATTTTTACAAATGTATATATAAACATAATTATGCAGAACCTTTACTCAGCGCTTTGTTGAAGCACAGTAGGCAGCGATTTCAGCATCAAGTCTTCTTGGGTGTGACGCTACAAGCTTGGCACATCTGTACTTGGGGAGTTTCTCACATTCTTCTCTGCAGATCATCTCAAGCTCTGTCAGGTTGGATGGGGAGCGTCGCTACACTATTTTTTTCAAATAAAATAAAATGTTATTGGTCACTTACACATGGTTAGCAGATGTTATTGGTCACATGGTTAGCAGATGTTATTGGTCACATGGTTAGCAGATGTTATTGGTCACATGGTTAGCAGATGTTATTGGTCACTTACACATGGTTAGCAGATGTTATTGGTCACATGGTTAGCAGATGTTATTGGTCACTTACACATGGTTAGCAGATGTTATTGGTCACTTACACATGGTTAGCAGATGTTATTGGTCACTTGCACATGGTTAGCAGATGTTATTGGTCCCTTGCACATGGTTAGCAGATGTTATTGCAAGTGTAGCGAAAATGCTTGTGCTATTAGTTCCGACAGTGCAGCAATTTTCAGGTCTCTCCAGAGATGATTGATCGGGTTCAAGTCCAGGCTTTTGCTGGGCCACTCAAGGACATTCAGAGACTTGTCCCGAAGCCATTCCTCCATTGTCTTAGCTGTGTGCTTAGGGTCGTTGTCCTGTTGGAAGGTGAACCTTTGCTCCAGTCTGAGGCCCTGAGCGCTCTGGAGCAGGTTTTCATCAAGGATCTCTCTGTACTTTGCTCCGTTCATCTTTCCCTCGATCCTGACTAGTCTCCCAGTCCCTGCCGCTGAAAAACATCCCCACAGCATGATGCTGCCACCACCACCATGCTTCACCGCAGGGATGGTGCCACCACCACCATGCTTCACCGTAGTGATGCTGCCACCACCATGCTTCACCGTAGTGATGCTGCCACCACCATGCTTCACCGTAGTGATGCCGCCACCACTACCATGCTTCACCGCAGGGATGGTGCCACCATCACCATGCTTCACTGTTGGTGACAGGTTTCATCCAGATGTGACGCTTGGCATTCAGGTCAAAGAGTTCAATCTTGGTTTCATCAGACCAGAGAATCTTGTTTCTCTTGGTCTGAGTCCTTTAAGTGCCTTTTAGCAACTCCAAGCGGGCTGTCATGGGCATATTACTGAGGAGTGGCTTCCGTCTGGCCACTCTACCATAAAGGCCTGGTTGGCGGAGTGCTGCAGATATGGTTGTCCTTCTGAATGGTTCTCCCATCTCCAGAGTGCCTCTGGAGCTCTGTCAGAGTGACCATCAACCCCACCTCCCTGACCAAGGCCCTTCTCCCTCTATTGCTCATTTCGGCCAGGCTGCCAGCTCTAGGAAGAGTCTTGGTGGTTCCAAACTTCTTTCATTTAAGAGTGTTCACAAGCTCCTGTCTCGGAGCTCTGAGGACAATTCCTTCGTCCTCATGGCTTAGTTTTTGCTCTGACATGCAATGTCAGCTGTGGGACCTTATATAGACAGGTGAGTGCCTTTCTAAATCATGTTCAATCAGTTGAATTTACCACAGGTGGACTCCAAAGTTGTAGAAACATCTCAAGGATGATCAATGGAAACAGGATGCACCTGAGATCAATTTAGAGTCTCATAGCAAAAGGTCTGAATACTTATGTATTAAGGTTTTTCTGTTTAAAAAAAATAAGAATTTGCAAATAAAACTGTTTTTTGCTTTGTCATTGTGGGGTATTGTGTGTAGATTGATGAGGATTTCAATTTTAATTTTTAGAATAAGGCTGTAACATCAGAACATGTAGAAAAAGATAAGGGGTCTGAATACTTTCCAAATGCGCTGTACTTAGCATGTTAGCTAACCCTTCCCCTAACCCAAACCATAACCTTAACCCTTTAACCTAACCCTTCCCCTAACCTTAACCATAACCCTAACCTTAACAATAACCTTAACCCTAACCTAACCCTTCCCCTAACCCAAACCTTAACCTTAACCCTTTAACCTAACCCTTCCCCTAACCTTAACCATAACCCTAACCTTAACCTCTAAACCCCTAGCTAATGTTAGTCACCCAGCTAATGTTAGCGTTAGCCACCTAGCCACCTAGATAGCGTTAGCGTTAGCCACCTAGCCACCTAGATAGCGTTAGCGTTAGCGACCTAGCCACCTAGATAACGTTAGTTAGCCACCTAGCCACCTAGATAACGTTAGCCACCTAGATAACGTTAGCGTTAGCCACCTAGCTAATGTTAGCGTTAGCCACCTAGCCACCTAGATAGCGTTAGCCACCTAGCCACCTAGATAGCGTTAGCCACCTAGCCACCTAGATAACGTTAGCCACCTAGATAACGTTAGCCACCTAGCCACCTAGATAGCGTTAGCCACCTAGCCACCTAGATAATGTTAGCCACCTAGCCACCTAGATAACGTTAGCCACCTAGATACCGTTAGCCACCTAGCCACCTAGATAGCGTTAGCCACCTAGCCACCTAGATAATGTTAGCCACCTAGCCACCTAGATAACGTTAGCCACCTAGATAACGTTAGCGTTAGCCACCTAGTTAATGTTAGCAAAAACAAATTGGAATTCGTAATATATAATGTTTTGCAACTTCGTAACATATTGTACAAATTGCAAATCATTATATGAAACGGATGATGGACAGCCGCAAATTAATATATACCCTACGAAACGTAACATATCATACCAATTGGAATGTTCCAGATTATTATTTATTTTTTCCTACTGTGTTATTGACTTGTTAATTGTTTGTGTAACTCTGTGTTGTCTGTTCACACTGCTTTGCTTTATCTTGGCCAGGTCGCAGTTGTAAATGAGAACTTGTTCTCAACTAGCCTACCTGGTTAAATGAAGGTGTTCTCAACTAGCCTACCTGGTTAAATAAAGGTGTTCTCAACTAGCCTACCTGGTTAAATAAAGGTGAAATTAAAAATAAAAAATGTACATTTACTATGTGACATCTACCCCTGAGTCCAGGTTGTAGAATCCACTTTATCAAATTATCTCTGCATTGAACGCGTCACTGTTTGAGTTTTTGATTTAACACAGGAATCAGAGTCGAGTTTTGTATGTGTTTCTGTGTGGAGGTGATCTAGAGTTTTGTACAGTATGTGTTTCTGTGTGTGAGGAGGTGATCTAGAGTTTTGTATGTGTTTCTGTGTGGAGGTGATCTAGAGTTTTGTACAGTATGTGTTTCTGTGTGTGAGGAGGTGATCTAGAGTTTTGCATGTGTTTCTGTGAGGAGGTGATCTAGAGTTGTGTATGTGTTTCTGTGAGGAGGTGATCTAGAGTTGTGTATGTGTTTCTGTGAGGAGGTGATCTAGAGTTGTGTATGTGTTTCTGTGAGGAGGTGATCTAGAGTTTTGCATGTGTTTCTGTGAGGAGGTGATCTAGAGTTGTGTATGTGTTTCTGTGAGGAGGTGATCTAGAGTTTTGCATGTGTTTCTGTGAGGAGGTGATCTAGAGTTGTGTATGTGTTTCTGTGTGGAGGTGATCTAGAGTTTTGTATGTGTTTCTGTGTGTGAGAAGGTGATCTAGAGTTTTGTATGTGTTTCTGTGTGGAGGTGATCTAGAGTTTTGTATGTGTTTCTGTGTGTGTGGAGATGATCTAGAGTTTTGTATGTGTTTCTGTGAGGAGGTGATCTAGAGTTTTGTATGTGTTTCTGTGTGTGTGGAGATGATCTAGAGTTTTGTATGTGTTTCTGTGAGGAGGTGATCTAGAGTTTTGTATGTGTTTCTGTGTGTGTGGAGATGATCTAGAGTTTTGTATGTGTTTCTGTGTGGAGGTGATCTAGAGTTTTGTATGTGTTTCTGTGTGTGAGAAGGTGATCTAGAGTTTTGCATGTGTTTCTGTGTGTGTGGAGGTGATCTAGAGTTTTGTATGTGTTTCTGTGTGGAGGTGATCTAGAGTTTTGTATGTGTTTCTGTGTGTGTGGAGGTGATCTAGAGTTTTGTATGTGTTTCTGTGTGTGTGGAGGTGATCTAGAGTTTTGTATGTGTTTCTGTGTGGAGGTGATCTAGAGTTTTGTATGTGTTTCTGTGTGGAGGTGATCTAGAGTTTTGTACGTGTTTCTGTGTGTGTGGAGGTGATCTAGAGTTTTGTATGTGTTTCTGTGTGTGTGGAGGTGATCTAGAGTTTTGTATGTGTTTCTGTGTGTGAGGAGGTGATCTAGAGTTTTGTATGTGTTTCTGTGTGTGTGGAGATGATCTAGAGTTTTGTATGTGTTTCTGTGTGTGAGAAGGTGATCTAGAGTTTTGTATGTGTTTCTGTGTGTGAGAAGGTGATCTAGAGTTTTGTATGTGTTTCTGTGTGTGTGGAGGTGATCTAGAGTTTTGTATGTGTTTCTGTGTGGAGGTGATCTAGAGTTTTGTACAGTATGTGTTTCTGTGTGTGAGGAGGTGATCTAGAGTTTTGTATGTGTTTCTGTGTGGAGGTGATCTAGAGTTTTGTATGTGTTTCTGTGTGTGAGGAGGTGATCTAGAGTTTTGTATGTGTTTCTGTGTGTGAGAAGGTGATCTAGAGTTTTGTACAGTATGTGTTTCTGTGTGTGAGGAGGGGATCTAGAGTTTTTGTCACCTCTAGTTGCACAGGTGACATCTCTCTCTCTCTCTCTCTCTCTCTCTCTCTCTCTGTGTGTGTGAGTGTACAGCTCGTGGAGCGCGGTCTTAGAGCCAGCATCTGTTTGTGGTGGTAAATAGACAGATGTGAAAAATATAGATGAAAACCTCTTTTGGTAAATAGTTACGGTCTTATCTTAGCTTATCATGAGCTGCTGCTCCAGTTTCAAATGCTCTGCCTGCGGCTATGGAACCCTGACCTGTTCACCTGACGTGCTACCTGTCCCAGACCTGCTGTTTTCAACTCTCTAGAGACAGCAGGAGTGGTAGAGATACTCTGAATGATCGGCTATGAAAAGCCAACTGACATTTGCTCCTGAGGTGCTGACTTGCTGCACCCACGACAACTACTGTGATTATTATTATTCGACCATGCTGGTCATTTATGAACATTTGAACATCTTGGTCATGTTCTGTTATAATCTCCACCCGGCACAGCCAGAAGAGGACTGGCCACCCCACATAGCCTGGTTCCTCTCTAGGTTTCTTCCTAAGGTTTTGGCCTTTCTAGGGAGTTTTTCCTAGCCACCGTGCTTCTACACCTGCATTGCTTGCTCTTTGGGGGTTTTTAGGCTGGGTTTCTGTACAGCACTTTGAGATATCAGCTGATGTACGAATGGCTATATAAATAACTGTGATTTGATTGGATGAGGTACTCTACCTCAGGTGAACAGAACCTCCAGACTTCCTTTAACATTAGAGACCATCCTTCAGCTGTTGTTTTGAGGGTTGAACTGCGTTTGGGGCGAGTCTGTCTGGTCCAACGTCTCCATATCTCTATCTCTATTGGTTCAGGGAGGTGTTTCCCCCCCCCAAGGCCTTATCACTGCTACAAAGCATGCTGGGCCGTCTGGGGTCGCGGCACCATTGACCATGAGGAGCTGATACCAGGGTCAGGACAAGGTGTGTGTGTGTGTGTGTGTGTGTGTGTGTGTGTGTGTGTGTGTGTGTGTGTGTGTGTGTGTGTGTGTGTGTGTGTGTGTGTGTGTGTGTGTGTGTGTGTGTGTGCGCGTGCGTGCGTGCGTGCGTGCGTTTATGTGCATGGACTGGAGAGGTGATACGTTTCAACCTGACCCAGCCCTGGAACAACAACAACAACAACAACAACAACGTGACCCGTAAAAGACAACAGGTGATAGATAGACTCATGATGGAGAACAACAATCTGTAGAAACAAGTGAAATCATTGAATCTAAACTGGGATTGACTGAAGAGCAGGAGAAACATCAGACAAGTCTATGGTGTTTAGTAGACTAGTAGCATTATCCATCACTGACAGTCATGCATTGACGTGGGACATTATGTCTAACACCGTTGACGTGGGACATTATGTCTAACACCGTTGACGTGGGACATAATGTCTAACACCGTTGACGTGGGACATAATGTCTAACACCGTTGACGTGGGACATAATGTCTGACACCGTTGACGTGGGGCATAATGTCTAACACCGTTGACATGGGACATAATGTCTAACACCGTTGACGTGGGACATGTCTAACACCGTTGACATGGGACATAATGTCTAACACCGTTGACGTGGGACATGTCTAACACCGTTGACTTGGGACATAATGTCTAACACCGTTGACGTGGGACATGATGTCTAACACCGTTGACGTGGGACATGATGTCTAACACCGTTGACGTGGGACATAATGTCCAACACCGTTGACGTGGGGCATAAAGTCTAACACCGTTGACGTGGGACATAATGTCTAACACTGTTGACGTGGGACATGTCTAACACCGTTGACGTGGGACATAATGTCTAACACCGTTGACGTGGGGCATAAAGTCTAACACCGTTGACGTGGGACATAATGTCCAACACCGTGACGTGGGACATAATGTCTAACACCGTTGACGTGGGACATAATGTCTAACACCGTTGACGTGGGACATGATGTCTAACACCATTGACGTGGGACATATTTTCTAACACCGTTGACACACCAGGCCTTTCAGCCTCCCGGGTCTCTCAGTCATGGGGTTTGACAAATGAAACAACATTCCACAACCACTGATTGTATTTATCTAGCAAGAAGGGAGAGGTGGAAAAGATGACTGCCAAAAAAATCTGAAGATGTCCATCTGATGATCTCTCTCTGACAGGAATAGCAGAGGTCCAACTGGGCGAGACGAGGAGACGTCCCGAATGGTACACTGTTCCCTAGATAGGGCACTATAGGTCAGAAGTAGTGAATTAATTGGGACCTAACCCATTTGGGACCATTTTGGACCCAGATCATTTGGGACCCAGTTCATTTGGGACCCAGTTCATTTGGGACACAGTTCATTTGGGACCTAGACCATTTGGGACCCAGTTCATTTGGGGCCCAGTTCATTTGGGACCCAGTCCATTTGGGACCCAGTTCATTTGGGACCCAGTTAATTTGGGACCCAGTCCATTTGGGACCCAGATCATTTGGGACCCAGTCCATTTGGGACCCAGTTAATTTGGGACCCAGTTAATTTGGGCCCATTTGGGACCCAGAAAGCCCATTTGGGACCCAGCCAGCCCATTTGGGACCCATCCAGCCCATTTGGGACCAAGCTCATTTGGGACCCAGATCATTTGGGACCCAGCTCATTTGGGACCCAGATCATTTGGGACCCAGTTCATTTGGGACCCAGCCCATTTGGGACCCAGCCCATTTGGGACCCAGTTCATTTGGGACCAAGCCCATTTGGTACCCAGCCAGATCATTTGGGACCCAGCCAGCTCATTTGGGACCCAGCCAGATCACCCGTGATATTAGTCAGTGTTCAACGATCCCATCATGTAGGTTTCGGTTTTGCTCTTGGGATGGCAGATGGGGGTAAGAATCTGCCTCTGATTCTGGTGATGGAAAGTTTTTGATAAAACAAAAAAAAAACGTTTTAGCTGACAGCTTCTGTGATGACTGTGCTGATAGGGAACCAGTCTGGACTGTATTTAAACAACACACGAGGACTCTGTATGTTTAGGGGTTGTTGTTGTTGTTGTTGTTGATGCTGAGGATCATTACTGTAACTTGGTCAACACCACACACCATCTTGTTGTTGTTGATGCTGAGGATCATTACTGTAACTTGGTCACCACCAAACACCATCTTGTTGTTGTTGAAGTTGAGGATCATTACTGTAACTTGGTCACCACCAAACACCATCTTGTTGTTGTTGATGCTGAGGCTCATTATTGTAACTTGGTCACCACCACACACCATCTTGTTGTTGTTGTTGATGCTGAGGATCATTACTGTAACTTGGTCAACACCACACACCATCTTGTTGTTGTTGATGCTGAGGATCATTACTGTAACTTGGTCACCACCAAACACCATCTTGTTGTTGTTGAAGTTGAGGATCATTACTGTAACTTGGTCACCACCAAACACCATCTTGTTGTTGTTGATGCTGAGGCTCATTATTGTAACTTGGTCACCACCACACACCATCTTGTTGTTGTTGATGCTGAGGCTCAACACCACACACCATCTTGTTGTTGTTGATGCTGAGGCTCATTATTGTAACTTGGTCACCACCAAACACCATCTTGTTGTTGTTGATGTTGAGGCTCATTACTGTAACTTGGTCAAGACCACACACAATCTTGTTGTTGTTGATGCTGAGGCTCAACACCACACACCATCTTGTTGTTGTTGCCGTACAGATCCTCAGACAACGTGTGTCCGTTGATTCTTTACACACAGTGGAGAGGTCATAGGTCACACTGTGAGTAAGAAGCACCAGTAATGTGGTTGTATCCTAAATGCACCTTATTTTCTACTTCGACCAGCGCTTATCAGCGCCATTTGGGGAGGACCAGAAGGGGTATTCCAGTAACCCAACCTGGGCCTGGGCTGGTCCAGAGGGTTATTCCACTAACCCAACCTGGGCCTGGGCTGGTCCAGAGGGTTATTCCACTAACCCAACCTGGGCCTGGGCTGGTCCAGAGGGTTATTCCACTAACCCAACCTGGGCCTGGGCTGGTCCAGAGGGGTGTTCCAGTAACCCAGCCTGGGCCTGGGCTGGTCCAGAGGGTTATTCCAGTAACCCAAACTGAGCCTGGGCTGGTCCAGAGGGTTATTCCAGTAACCCAACCTGGGCCTGGGCTGGTCCAGAGGGTTATTCCAGTAACCCAGCCTGGGCCTGGGCTGGTCCAGAGGGGTATTCCAGTAACCCAGCCTGGGCCTGGGCTGGTCCATAGGGTTATTCCAGTAACCCAACCTGGGCCTGGGCTGGTCCAGAGGGTTATTCCACTAACCCAACCTGGGCCTGGGCTTGTCCAGAGGGTTATTCCACTAACCCAACCTGGGCCTGGGCTGATCTAGAGGGTTATTCCACTAACCCAACCTGGGCCTGGGCTGATCCAGAGGGTTATTCCACTAACCCAACCTGGGCCTGGGCTGGTCCAGAGGGTTATTCCACTAACCCAACCTGGGCCTGGGCTGGTCCAGAGGGTTATTCCAGGAACCCAACCTGGGCCTGGGCTGGTCCAGAGGGGTATTCCAGTAACCCAGCCTGGGCCTGGGCTGGTCCAGAGGGGTATTCCAGTATCCCAACCTGGGCTGGTCCAGAGGGGTATTCCAGTAACCCAACCTGGGCCTGGGCTGGTCCAGAGGGGTATTCCAGTAACCCAGCCTGGGCCTGGGCTGGTCCAGAGGGGTATTCCAGTAACCCAACCTGGGCTGGTCCAGAGGGGTATTCCAGTAACCCAACCTGGGCCTGGGCTGATCCAGAGGGGTATTCCAGTAACCCAGCCTGGGCCTGGGCTGGTCCAGAGGGGTATTCCAGTAACCCAGCCTGGGCCTGGGCTGGTCCAGAGGGGTATTCCAGTAACCCAGCCTGGGCCTGGGCTGGTCCAGAGGGGTATTCCAGTAACCCAGCCTGGGCCTGGGCTGGTCCAGAGGGGTATTCCAGTAACCCAACCTGGGCCTGGGCTGGTCCAGAGGGGTATTCCAGTAACCCAGCCTGGGCTGGTCCAGAGGGGTATTCCAGTAACCCAACCTGGGCCTGGGCTGGTCCAGAGGGGTATTCCAGTAACCCAGCCTGGGCCTGGGCTGGTCCAGAGGGGTATTCCAGTATCCCAACCTGGGCTGGTCCAGAGGGGTATTCCAGTAACCCAACCTGGGCCTGGGCTGGTCCAGAGGGGTATTCCAGTAACCCAGCCTGGGCCTGGGCTGGTCCAGAGGGGTATTCCAGTAACCCAACCTGGGCTGGTCCAGAGGGGTATTCCAGTAACCCAACCTGGGCCTGGGCTGATCCAGAGGGGTATTCCAGTAACCCAGCCTGGGCCTGGGCTGGTCCAGAGGGGTATTCCAGTAACCCAGCCTGGGCCTGGGCTGGTCCAGAGGGGTATTCCAGTAACCCAGCCTGGGCCTGGGCTGGTCCAGAGGGTTATTCCAGTAACCCAGCCTGGGCCTGGGCTGGTCCAGAGGGTTATTCCAGTAACCCAGCCTGGGCCTGGGCTTGCCCAGAGGGTTATTCCAGTAACCCAGCCTGGGCCTGGGCTGGTCCAGAGGGTTATTCCAGTAACCCAGCCTGGGCCTGTTATTCCAGTAACCCAGCCTGGGCCTGGGCTGATCCAGAGGGGTATTCCAGTAACCCAGCCTGGGCCTGGGCTGGTCCAGAGGGTTATTCCAGTAACCCAGCCTGGGCCTGGGCTGGTCCAGAGGGTTATTCCAGTAACCCAGCCTGGGCCTGGGCTGATCCAGAGGGGTATTGTCACGTTCTGACCTCTATTTCCGTTGTTTTTGTATTTATTTAGTATGGTCAGGGCGTGAGTTGGGTGGGTAGTCTATGTTTGTTTTTCTATGTTTTGGGGCAGTTCTAGTTCTATGTTCGGCCTGATATGGTTCTCAATCAGAGGCAGGTGTTCGTCATTGTCTCTGATTGGGAACCATATTTAGGTAGCCTGGGTTTCACTGTGTGTTTGTGGGTGATTGTTCCTGTCTTTGTGTAGTGTTCACCAGATAGGCTGTATTAGGTTTCACGTTCCGTTTGTTGTTTTCGTATTCATTTAGTTATTTCATGTATCGTCAATTATTGATTAAAGAACATGAGTAATCACCACGCTGCATTTCGGTCCTCTCTCTCTACAAACGAAGAACGCCGTTACAGAATCACCCACCACCAACGGACCAAGCAGCGTGTTAACAGACAGGAGCCACAGGAGAGGCAACAGAGGCAGCAGCAGCAGGAGCAGCAGCAGCTGCAGTGGGAGAGGCTGCACCACCTGGAGAAATGGACATGGGAGGAAGAACTGGACGGTAAAGGACCCTGGGCTCAGCCCGGAGAATATCGCCGCCCCAAGGAAGAACTGGAGGCGGCGAAAGCTGAGAGGCGCAGATATGAGGAGGCAGCACGGCGTAGCGGATGGAAGCCCGGGAGTCAGCCCCAAAAATTTCTTGGGGGGGGGCTAACAGGGAGTATGGCTACGCCAGGTAGGAGACCTGAGCCAACTTCCTGTGGTTACCGGGGGGCTAGAGAGACCGGGCAGGCACCGTGTTATGCTGTGGAGCGCACGGTGTCCCCAGTGCGGGTGCACAGCCCGGTGCGGTACATTCCAGCTCCGCGTATCGGCCGGGCTAGAGTGGGCATCGAGCCAAGTGCCATGAAGCCGGCTCTACGCATCTGGTCTCCAGTGCGTCTCCTTGGGCCGGCTTACATGGCACCAGCCTTGCGCACGGTGTCCCCGGTTCGCCTGCATAGCCCAGTGCGGGCTATTCCACCTCGCCGCACTGGCAGGGCGACCGGGACCATTCAACCGGGTAAGGTTGGGCAGGCTCGGTGCTCAAGAGCTCCAGTGCGCCTGCACGGCCCGGTCTATCCGTCACCACCTCCACACCCCAGCCCTCCGGTGGCAGCTCCCCGTACCAGGCTGTCTCTCCGGCCCATCCGTCCAGAGCCTTCCTCCTCTCCAGCGCTGCCGGAGTCTCCCGCCTCTCCGGCGCTACCAGAGCCTTCCTCCTCTCCAGCGCTGCCGGAGCCTCCCGCCTGTCCGGCGCCTCTGCCGGAGCCTCCCGCCTGTCCGGCGCCTCTGCCGGAGCCTCCCGCCTGCCCGGCGCCGCTGCCGGAGTCTCCCGCCTCTCCGGCGCTACCAGGGCCTTCCTTTTCTCCAGCGTTGCCGGAGCTTCCCGTCTGCCCAGCGCCAGCTGAGCTTCCCGTCTGCCCAGCGCCGCCAACGCCGCCCGTCTGCCCAGCGCCGCCAACGCCGCCCGTCTGCCCAGCGCCGCCAACGCCGCCCGTCTGCCAGGAGCCGCCAACGCCGCCCGTCTGCCAGGAGCCGCCAGTTCCGCCCGTCTGCCAGGAGCCGCCAGTGCCGCCCGTCTGCCAGGAGCCGCCAGTGCCGCCCGTCTGCCAGGGGCCGCCAGTGCCGCCCGTCAGCCAGGGGCCGCCAGTGCCGCCAGTCAGCCAGGGGCCGCCAGTGCCGCCAGTCAGCCAGGGGCCGCCAGTGCCGCCAGTCAGCCAGGGGCCGCCAGTGCCGCCAGTCAGCCAGGGGCCGCCAGTGCCGCCAGTCAGCCAGGGGCCGCCAGTGCCGCCAGTCAGCCAGGGGCCGCCAGTGCCGCCAGTCAGCCAGGGGCCGCCAGTGCCGCCAGTCAGCCAGGGGCCGCCAGTGCCGCCAGTAAGCCAGGGGCCGCCAGTCAGCCAGGGGCCGCCAGTAAGCCAGGGGCCGCCAGTGCCGTCAGTCAGCCAGGGGCCGCCCGAGCAGCTGCCCCTCTGTCCAGAGCAGCTGTCGCCCCTCTGTCCCAAGCTGCTGCCGCCCCTCTGTCCCGAGCAGCTGCCCCTCTGTCCCGAGCAGCTGCCGCCCCTCTGTCCCGAACTGCTATCGCCCCTCTGTCCCGAACTGCTATCGCCCCTCTGTCCCGAGCAGCTATCGCCCCTCTGTCCCGAGCAGCTATCGCCCCTCTGTCCCGAGCAGCTATCGCCCCTCTGTCCCGAGCAGCTATCGCCCCTCTGTCCCGAGCTGCTATCGCCCCTCTGTCCCGAGCTGCTATCGCCCCTCTGTCCCGAGCTGCTGCCGCCCCTCTGTCCCGAGCAGCTGCTCCTCTGTCCCGAGCAGTTGTCCCTCTGTCCCGAGCAGCTGTTTCACCTCTGTCCCGAGCTGCCCCTCTGTCCCAAGCAGCCCCTCTGTCCAGTGGGGTCATTGAGAGGGGTGGGCAGGGTGAGTAAGCCACGGAGGCGGACAATAAGGCGGACTAGGACAATGGCGAAGTGGGGTCCGCGTCCCGCGCCAGAGCCGCCACCGCGGACAGACGCCCACCCAGACCCTCCCCTATAGGTCAAGGTTTTGCGGCCGGAGTCCGCACCTTTGGGGGGGGGTACTGTCACGTTCTGACCTCTATTTCCGTTGTTTTTGTATTTATTTAGTATGGTCAGGGCGTGAGTTGGGTGGGTAGTCTATGTTTGTTTTTCTATGTTTTGGGGCAGTTCTAGTTCTATGTTCGGCCTGATATGGTTCTCAATCAGAGGCAGGTGTTCGTCATTGTCTCTGATTGGGAACCATATTTAGGTAGCCTGGGTTTCACTGTGTGTTTGTGGGTGATTGTTCCTGTCTTTGTGTAGTGTTCACCAGATAGGCTGTATTAGGTTTCACGTTCCGTTTGTTGTTTTCGTATTCATTTAGTTATTTCATGTATCGTCAATTATTGATTAAAGAACATGAGTAATCACCACGCTGCATTTCGGTCCTCTCTCTCTACAAACGAAGAACGCCGTTACAGGTATTCCAGTAACCCAGCCTGGGCCTGGGCTGATCCAGAGGGTTATTCCAGTAACCCAGCCTGGGACTGGGCTGGTCCAGAGGGTTATTCCAGTAACCCAGCCTGGGACTGGGCTGGTCCAGAGGGTTATTCCAGTAACCCAGCCTGGGCCTGGGCTGATCCAGAGGGGTATTCCAGTAACCCAGCCTGGGCCTGGGCTGGTCCAGAGGGTTATTCCAGTAACCCAACCTGGGCTGATCCAGTGGGTTATTCCAGTAACCCAACCTGGGCTGATCCAGAGGGGTATTCCACTAACCCAACCTGGGCTGATCCAGAGGGTTATTCCAGTAACCCAACCTGGGCTGATCCAGAGGGGTATTCCACTAACCCAACCTGGGCTGATCCAGAGGGGTATTCCAGTAACCCAACCTGGGCTGATCCAGAGGGGTATTCCAGTAACCCAACCTGGGCTTATCCAGAGGGGTATTCCAGTAACCCAGCCTGGGCTGATCCAGAGGGGTATTCCAGTAACCCAACCTGGGCTGATCCAGAGGGGTATTCCACTAACCCAACCTGGGCCTGGGCTGGTCCAGTGGGTTATTCCAGTAACCCAACCTGGGCCTGGGCTGGTCCAGAGGGGTATTCCAGTAACCCAACCTGGGCCTGGGCTGGTCCAGTGGGTTATTCCAGTAACCCAACCTGGTCTGGTCCAGAGGGGTATTCCAGTAACCCAACCTGGGCTGGTCCAGTGGGTTATTCCAGTAACCCAACCTGGGCTGGTCCAGAGGGGTATTCCAGTATCCAACCTGGGCCTGGGCTGATCCAGAGGGATATTCCAAGAACCCAACCTGGGCTGGTCCAGAGGGGTATTCCAGTATCCAACCTGGGCCTGGGCTGATCCAGAGGGATATTCCTGGAACCCAACCTGGGCTGATCCAGAGGGTTATTCCAGGAACCCAACCTGGGCTGGTCCAGAGGGGTATTCCAGTAACCCAACCTGGGCCTGGGCTGGTCCAGAGGGGTATTCCTGTAACCCAACCTGGGCCTGGGCTGGTCCAGTGGGTTATTCCCTCTGGACCAGCCCAGGTTGGGTTACTGGAATAATCCACTGGACCCGCCTACATGTCCCGCCCACAGAGTCCATGTTTCCTCTATCCTCGTAGTACATGTCCCGCCCACAGAGTCCAGAGTCCATGTTTCCTCTGTCCTCGTAGTACATGTCCCGCCCACAGAGTCCATGTTTCCTTAACAGATGGGGCAGAGATGAAAACATTTTAAACTTATCAACATAAAAATGAATAATGAATCCTTTAAATAAAATAAAAACAGCCTCTCTATTTGTCGCTCCTGCCAATACACGTTTGTTTAAAGTAAACCTCCTCTAAGACTTTGGCAGCACTATATTGTAGCACGGGAAACATCTGGAAAACATTCTTCTCAATTGTGTTTTTTTTTTTCATTGTTAGTCTTTTAAAACCCAAAGGCCTCGAACTGTTTTCATAATTAAGCATAAAGAACGGTGGATATTGGTTCTATAATCTTTCATTCATGCGGGCCGGGCCCGGACAGGCCCACTCATAAAACCTGGGTTCAGTGGTGAGTGAGTACAGGAGCCTGCTGGGCCAAGAACACTGAGTTTCATTGAACAGTTCAGATAAGGCAACACACCAAGGAGGTATCCCTCTCTCCCTCCCTCCCTCCCTCCCTCCCTCCCTCCCTCCCTCCCTCCCTCCCTCCCTCCCTCCACTCTTCTCAGTACTCCCTCCCTCCCTCCCTCCATCCACTCCTCTCAGGACTCCCTTCCCTTCCAACATCATGATGTCATCAGCATCTCTGAGCCTGATTTACTAAATCTGATCCAGGTTGTGAGTTCCTCCTCTGGGCCACCCTGATATAACTGATAGCGGACCCCATAACTCCCCATCATTCTGCTAACCACGGCTAAGAGAAGGGATCTGGGGGGGGGGGGGGGGGGGGGGGGGGGGGTCAGGACCAAATGGGAACAGCTCAGTGTAAGTCTAACCTTGAGAGAGGAGGGGGGTCAGGACCAGATGGGAACAGCTCAGTGTAAGTCTAACCTTGAGAGAGGAGGGGCGTCAGGACCAGATGGCAACAGCTCAGGGTAAGTCTAACCTTGAGAGAGGAGGGGGGTCAGGACCAGATGGGAACAGCTCAGGGTAAGTCTAACCTTGAGAGAGGAGGGGGGTCAGGACCAGATGGGAACAGCTCAGGGTAAGTCTAACTTTGAGAGAGGAGGGGGGTCAGGACCAGATGGGAACAGCTCAGTGTAAGTCTAACCTTGAGAGAGGAGGGGGGTCAGGACCAGATGGGAACAGCTCAGGGTAAGTCTAACCTTGAGAGAGGAGGGGGGTCAGGACCCGATGGGAACAGCTCAGTGTAAGTCTAACCTTGAGAGAGGAGGGGGGTCAGGACCAGATGGGAACAGCTCAGTGTAAGTCTAACCTTGAGAGAGGAGGGGGGTCAGGACCAGATGGGAACAGCTCAGGGTAAGTCTAACCTTGAGAGAGGAGGGGGGTCAGGACCAGATGGGAACAGCTCAGGGTAAGTCTAACCTTGAGAGAGGAGGGGGGTCAGGACCAGATGGGAACAGCTCAGTGTAAGTCTAACCTTGAGAGAGGAGGGGGGTCAGGACCAGATGGGAACAGCTCAGGGTAAGTCTAACCTTGAGAGAGGAGGGGGGTCAGGACCAGATGGGAACAGCTCAGGGTAAGTCTAACCTTGAGAGAGGAGGGGGGTCAGGACCAGATGGGAACAGCTCAGGGTAAGTCTAACCTTGAGAGAGGAGGGGGGTCAGGACCAGATGGGAACAGCTCAGGGTAAGTCTAACCTTGAGAGAGGAGGGGGGTCAGGACCAGATGGGAACAGCTCAGGGTAAGTCTAACCTTGAGAGAGGAGGGCGGTCAGGACCAGATGGGAACAGCTCAGGGTAAGTCTAACCTTGAGAGAGGAGGGGGGTCAGGACCAGATGGGAACAGCTCAGTGTAAGTCTAACCTTGAGAGAGGAGGGGGTCAGGACCAGATGGGAACAGCTCAGGGTAAGTCTAACCTACCAGATATAGTAAACAGTAGTGAAAAGAAGAGAGTGATAAATGAAATATGTGACGTTGTTTATTCATTTATTATAATCACAAAACAACAATTCACCAGGAAAACCAGCAGAAAAATCATCAAATTCAACTCCAGCGATCCCAAGTCTGTTTCTTCCTGCAGTCTCAGTGGAGACATGCTCCACACAGAGACAGTTCCTGCAGTCTCAGTGGAGACATGGTCCACACAGAGACAGTTCCTGCAGTCTCAGTGGAGACATGGTCCACACAGAGACAGTTCCTGCAGTCTCAGTGGAGACATGGTCCACACAGAGACAGTTCCTGCAGTCTCAGTGGAGACATGGTCCACACAGAGACAGTTCCTGCAGTCTCAGTGGAGACATGCTCCACACAGAGACAGTTCCTGCAGTCTCAGTGGAGACATGGTCCACACACAGACAGTTCCTGCAGTCTCAGTGGAGACATGCTCCACACAGAGACAGTTCCTGCAGTCTCAGTGGAGACATGGTCCACACAGAGACAGTTCCTGCAGTCTCAGTGGAGACATGGTCCACACAGAGACAGTTCCTGCAGTCTCAGTGGAGACATGGTCCACACAGAGACAGTTCCTGCAGTCTCAGTGGAGACATGGTCCACACAGAGACAGTTCCTGCAGTCTCAGTGGAGACATGCTCCACACAGAGACAGTTCCTGCAGTCTCAGTGGAGACATGGTCCACACACAGACAGTTCCTGCAGTCTCAGTGGAGACATGCTCCACACAGAGACAGTTCCTGCAGTCTCAGTGGAGACATGGTCCACACAGAGACAGTTCCTGCAGTCTCAGTGGAGACATGGTCCACACAGAGACAGTTCCTGCAGTCTCAGTGGAGACATGCTCCACACAGAGACAGTTCCTGCAGTCTCAGTGGAGACATGGTCCACACAGAGACAGTTCCTGCAGTCTCAGTGGAGACATGGTCCACACAGAGACAGTTCCTGCAGTCTCAGTGGAGACATGGTCCACACAGAGACAGTTAGTGCAGTCTCAGTGGAGACATGCTCCACACAGAGACAGTTCCTGCAGTCTCAGCGGAGACATGCTCCACACAGAGACAGTTCCTGCAGTCTCAGTGGAGACATGCTCCACACAGAGACAGTTCCTGCAGTCTCAGTGGAGACATGCTCCACACAGAGACAGTTCCTGCAGTCTCAGTGGAGACATGGTCCACACAGAGACAGTTCCTGCAGTCTCAGTGGAGACATGGTCCACACAGAGACAGTTCCTGCAGTCTCAGTGGAGACATGCTCCACACAGAGACAGTTCCTGCAGTCTCAGTGGAGACATGCTCCACACAGAGACAGTTCCTGCAGTCTCAGTGGAGACATGCTCCACACAGAGACAGTTCCTGCAGTCTCAGTGGAGACATGCTCCACACAGAGACAGTTCCTGCAGTCTCAGTGGAGACATGCTCCACACAGAGACAGTTCCTGCAGTCTCAGTGGAGTCATGCTCCACACAGAGACAGTTCCTGCAGTCTCAGCGGAGACATGCTCCACACAGAGACAGTTCCTGCAGTCTCAGTGGAGACATGCTCCACACAGAGACAGTTCCTGCAGTCTCAGTGGAGACATGCTCCACACAGAGACAGTTCCTGCAGTCTCAGTGGAGACATGGTCCACACAGAGACAGTTCCTGCAGTCTCAGTGGAGACATGGTCCACACAGAGACAGTTCCTGCAGTCTCAGTGGAGACATGCTCCACACAGAGACAGTTCCTGCAGTCTCAGTGGAGACATGCTCCACACAGAGACAGTTCCTGCAGTCTCAGTGGAGACATGCTCCACACAGAGACAGTTCCTGCAGTCTCAGTGGAGACATGCTCCACACAGAGACAGTTCCTGCAGTCTCAGTGGAGACATGCTCCACACAGAGACAGTTCCTGCAGTCTCAGTGGAGACATGCTCCACACAGAGACAGTTCCTGCAGTCTCAGCGGAGACATGCTCCACACAGAGACAGTTCCTGCAGTCTCATTGGAGACATGGTCCACACAGAGACAGTTACTGCAGTCTCAGTGGAGACATGCTCCACACAGAGACAGTTACTGCAGGGAATCTGACAGCAACTGAAGCCAAGCTTGCACATCCTCACGAGACAAACCAGAGGCTGCCATAGCTCAGGTCACAGACTGCTATTTGTGACTTACCAAGCAACAAATAAATGAAGACAGAAATAAAAGCCAATTCTTCCTCCCTTTAGGGGCCAGGAGAACAGACGACCCTGGAGAGAAAGAGTTGCTGGCAAAATCTCCTGTCTCTCACTTTCTCTCGCTCTCATTCTCTCTCTCCTTTCTCCTCTCATCTCTCCTCTCTCTGTCTCTCTCTTGCTCTCTTTCTTTCTCAGGGGTTACCACAGCCCTCTCTCTCTCATTCTCTCTCTCCCTCTCTCCTCTCTCTCTATCTCTCTCCTCTCTCTCCTTTCTCCTCTCATCTCTCCTCTCTCTGTGTCTCACTTTCTCTCGCTCTCTTTCTCTATCTCTCTCCTCTCTCCTCTCTCCTCTCTCTGTCTCTCTCTCTCTCTGAGGGGTTATCACAGACCTCTCTCTCTCTAATTCTCTCTCTCCCTCTCTCCTCTCTCTCTTCCTCTCTTTTCTCGGTCTCGCTCTCGCATTCTCTCCCTCCCTCCTAGATCCTAATAACTCTTGTAGGATGCCAGCTCCGTGGCTGGAACCTCTCACACCATCGCCACGCCACTGCATGAACATTAGAGAGGCCTAGAAGAAACAAGCGAGAGTGGAGGACGAGAGGAACATGAGTAGAAGGAAGAGGGGTTGAGGCTTTACAACAGAGAGAGAGCTGAGTGGACATCTCCTCTCCTCTCCTCTCCTCCTCTCCTCTCCTCTCCTCTCTGACCCCCCAGAAGGAAGAGGGGTTGAGGCTTTACAACAGAGAGAGAGCTGAGTGGACATCTCCTCTCCTCTCCTCTCCTCCTCTCCTCTCCTCTCCTCTCCTCTCCTCTCCTCTCCTCCTCTCCTCTTTGACCCCCCAGAAGGAAGAGGGGTTGTGGCTTTCCAACAGAGAGAGCTGAGTGGACATCTCTCTCCTCCTCTCCTCTCTGACCCCCAGAAGGAAGAGGGGTTGAGGCTTTACAACAGAGAGAGAGCTGAGTGGACATCTCTCTCCTCCTCTCCTCTTTGACCCCCCAGAAGGAAGAGGGGTTGTGGCTTTCCAACAGAGAGAGCTGAGTGGACATCTCTCTCCTCCTCTCCTCTCTGACCCCCCAGAAGGAAGAGGGGTTGAGGCTTTCCAACAGAGAGAGAGAGCTGACTTCGATGCCATGATCAGACCAAACATTTACCAAACTATTAGCTGCGATAATTACACACTCCTTTCCCACATGCTAATACAACTCTAACAGTCCAATAATCATATGATTTGAATCATTCTCCGTGATTTTTGAGCCAAAAAAAATCAGAAATATTTTCTTTATTTCTGCTGCACTCTGGCCGGAGAACAAATCACTAATCAATCCTGAAAACATCCTGGAGGTCATTTATTCCAGAACGTTCCTGCCAGTAGAGACGCTCTTTCTAACTTCCCAACGACAGGCCAAGGTAGGAGGGTGGATTGTCTGGGAGGAAACACGTCTTTATAACCATTAAACTGAGACGGGGAAACCAGTTACATGAAGGTGCTCATCTCAACACAAACCCCCCCCCATGATTGGGACAGAACACTGCGGATTGTGACCAATGGTGGTTGACCAGGAAGTGAGGAAGTTCTGTTCAGTGTGAACTGGAGTTGAAACTCTGGGAACCAGAAACCAGAGGAATGCCATCCCTCTCTCTCTCTCTCTCTCTCTGATGAGATGAGAGTACAAAGAGAGAGAGGAGGCTGAGGTCTGGAAAGACTGGTTGAAACACTCCAGAGCCACTTCTGAGGGAGAGAGAGAGAGAGAGAGAGAGAGAGAGAGAGAGAGAGAGATGGGGAAGTGTAGAGAGAGAGAGAGAGAGAGAGAGAGAGAGAGAGAGAGACAGAGAGAGACAGAGAGAGAGGAGAGAGAGACAGAGAGAGACAGAGAGAGAGAGAGAGAGAGAGAGAGAGAGAGAGAGAGAGAGAGAGAGATGGAGAAGTGTAGAGAGAGAGAGAGAGAGAGAGAGATGGGGAAGTGTAGAGAGAGAGAGAGCGAGAGAGAGAGAGAGAGAGAGAGAGAGATGGGGAAGTGTAGAGAGAGAGAGAGAGAGAGAGAGAGAGAGAGAGAGAGGCCTGACTCCACAGCGAAGTACATCCATTGAAGAACTTCCAGACACCAAGTGGAAGCCTTACATCCTCCGTGACAGTTCTGTTACTAATTCCATTCATATACTCACAGATCCTACGATTCATCATGTCCCTTTTGAAGACTGAACAGAGAGCAGAGCCCAGGAGAAGATCCGCCAGATTGGGTCTGTCTTTTCCTCTCTGAGTTTTTCTATGAGTTCATACAGGAGCCTGGTCTCTTGTGTTCTTGGATCTCAGTTATCCTCAGTGTGAAAATCATCCCCTGTTCTTTGCAGAAGCCCTTCCTGTGTCTCTCCTCTCTTCTCCTTTCTCTTACCATCTCCCTCTCCCTCTCTCTCTCTCCTGTCCTTCCCTCCCCATCTCTCTCTCTCTCTCTCTCTCTCTCCTCTCCTCTCCTCTCCTCTCCTCTCCCTCCCGCCCTCCCTACCTCCCTCCCTCCCTTCCTCCCTCCCTCCCTCCTCTCCTCTCCTCTCCTCTCCTCTCCTCTCCTCTCCTCTCCTCTCCTCTTCTCTCCTCTCCCCTACCTCCTCTCCTCTCCTCTCCTCTCCCCAAAATCTCCCTCCTGTCCTACACCAGTAGCCAGGAAAGATGACCTCAGCCAGTTCAGGGTTGTCAGTGGAGAAGGAAAAGGAAGGTAGGAGGCCAGAGTCTGAGAACACTTAGTTTAGCCATAACACTGATATATATAGTTTACTAGATAATACACTTATAATACAATGTTTTGTTAACACTTACTGATATTTGCAGGGAACTTGGCCGTGGGATTAGCCCTAATAATTTACAGCACTGTTGCTGTATAATACAGTAAGTCTGTCTGCTCCGATGGAGAAAGAGGGGATCATGGCGCCCCTAAAACAGCTGAAAACTGCTTGAGCAGAAAATCCTCAAAACAAAATAGAGAACTATCTGTGTTTCATTATGGACCTGTGAGACCGCTGTAAATGTGAACATGTGATTATGTATATGACTCAAGCAGATTGTGGATACATCGTGGATCCAATCCAACAATTTCAACTCAATTCAACTGTAAAAATAAAAAAAATGTAAAAAAAATCTGGAGTCCCCTTTTTTTTTTCCTTCTTCCTTTCTCTTGTTTCATTGTCTTTAACACTTTCCAAGTCTTTGACCTCTTATTGACCTCTCCGGCCAAAACCCTGTCCAGTCATCAAACATGAACATCTGTCTGGATGAAAAATGAAAACCTGAACTTCAACTCAGAACCACAGAGTCATGTGACACACACTTGAAATATATGTAAATATGATCATCTTATCATCAATCTTTTTAAAACGCTGATGATTTCAGTATGTTGCGTTCTGCGTTCTGAGTTATGTAAAGCCATGTCATTTGGACAAGCTCTTGGCTCGGCCCCTGCGGTGAACGATCTCTCCGCTTATGTCCCAGATGGAGCCCTATTCCCCCATGTAGTGCACTACTTTAGACCAGAAGCCCTATGGGTAGTGCACTACTTTAGACCAATAAGCCCTACGGGACCTGCTCTAAAGTAGTGCACTATAAAGGGGATAGTGTTCCGTCTGGGACGGAGCCTGTGTGTGGGCGGCTGTGTTGGAGCAAGAGGCTGCATTGTGTTTTTTTCGTCCCTAGGGACCATGACCTCTGACCTTTCTAAGTGTGCTGTTCTCTTGGCTGTCCTCTTCCTGTCCCCCTGTCCCCCTACAGACTAAGACTAAAGAGCCTCACGTGAGGTGAGCCTGCCAGTCAAACTTCACTTCATATGAGCAGAGAGCAGGTATGAGCTCTTGGTCCCTAAAACCAAATGGGAGGACAACAACAACATAACAAAACAAATCTCCCATCTCCCACTCCATCTTTTACAGAATTCCCTCAGATCCCCTCAAATGGAAAGCCTCCCCCCGCTTCTGCAAGGGAAGTTAATGACCAACGCACTTTGGAGGATTCTCCAGTTCCAATTTTAGAGAGATTTACTGTTTAGAGAGGGGGAGAGGGGTGTGTGTTGGGGGGAACAGGGCTGGAGGGGGACGAGGTAGAGGGGGAGAGGGGTGTGTGTTGGGGGGAACAGGGCTGGAGGCGGGGAGGGGTGTGTGTTGGGGGGAACAGGGCTGGAGGGGGATGAGGTAGAGGGGGAGAGGGGTGTGTGTTGGGGGGAACAGGGCTGGAGGGGGAGAGGGGTGTGTGTTGGGGGGAACAGGGCTGGAGGGGGAGAGGGGTGCGTGTTGGGGGGAACAGGGCTGGAGGGGGAGAGGGGTGTGTGTTGGGGGGAGCAGGGCTGGAGGGGGAGAGGGGTGTGTGTTGAGGGGAACAGGGCTGGAGGGGGAGAGGGGTGTGTGTTGGGGGGAACAGGGCTGGAGGGGGATGAGGTAGAGGGGGAGAGGGGTGTGTGTTGGGGGAAACACGGCTGGAGGGGGAGAGGGGTGTATGTTGGGGGAAACAGGGCTGGAGGGGGACGAGGTAGAGGTGGAGGGGTGTGTGTGTTGGGGTGGGCAGAGAAGGAGAGGGGTGTGTATGTTGGGGTGGGCAGAGAAGGAGAGGGGTGTGTATTGAGGGTGATATCGGGAGAGGGGTGTGTATTGAGGGTGATATGGGGAGAGGGGTGTGGGACTGGGGAGAGAGGGGTGTGTATTGAGGGTGATATGGGGAGAGGGGTGTGGGGTGTGGGAGAAGGGATGTGGAGGGAGTTGGTTTGGCCCAACAGGGTGATATGGGGAGAGGGGTCTGGTTTGGCCCAGAGTTTACTGAAGTAGATCAATAGACATGACCTTCATTGTTGGGCTGGTTTGGCCCAACAGTATACTGAAGTGGATCAATAGACATGACCTTCAGTGTTGGGCTGGTTTGGCCCAGAGTTTACTGAAGTGGATCAATAGACATGACCTTCAGTGTTAGGCTGGTTTGACCCAGAGTTTACTAGAGTGGATCAATAGACATGACCTTCAGTGTTGGGCTGGTTTGGCCCAACAGTATACTGAAGTGGATCAATATACATGACCTTCAGTGTTGGGCTGGTTTGGCCCAGAGTTTACTGAAGTAGATCAATAGACATGACCTTCAGTGTTGGGCTGGTTTGGCCCAGAGTTTACTGAAGTGGATCAATAGACATGACCTTCAGTGTTGGGCTGGTTTGGCCCAGAGTTTACTGAAGTGGATCAATAGACATGACCTTCAGTGTTGGGCTGGTTTGGCCCAGAGTTTACTGAAGTGGATCAATAGACATGACCTTCAGTGTTGGGCTGGTTTGGCCCAGAGTTTACTGAAGTGGATCAATAGACATGACCTTCAGTGTTGGGCTGGTTTGGCCCAACAGTATACTGAAGTGGATCAATAGACATGACCTTCAGTGTTGGGCTGGTTTGGCCCAGAGTTTACTGAAGTGGATCAATAGACATGACCTTCAGTGTTGGGCTGGTTTGGCCCAGAGTTTACTGAAGTGGATCAATAGACATGACCTTCAGTGTTGGGCTGGTTTGGCCCAGAGTTTACTAGAGTCGTGCAAAAAAAAAAAACATTTGGACACATGTGGCCCAAACTCACAGCCTGAAGCCTGGGAGGCATGGCCTAATTAGGGTCCATGTTTACTCTTCAGATCCGTCATGAAGTTTGAGGAAAATCTGAAAGTCCTCCAAGTGTCTGCTAGCAATCAAGGTCTGCGTGATTGACGTTGCTGAAGTGAAACACATCTCAACGGTTGTCAAAGTGAATGATGTTATTGGGATGGGGGGGGGGGGGGGGGGGGGAAACCCCCTACATCTGATTAATGGTTGGGTTGATACCATAACTTGGAGCTTGGCTCCTCACAGCAGGAGAACCAGTCTTCTTCACTTAGCTAGGATGGTTAGTGATTTATTCATTGTTTCACAACACCAAAAAAAAAAACACTCTAGATGTTGTTCCAGTCTTCTCGTCTTGGAAAGGTACATATCAATGACCTTGAATGAAGGAAACACATCGAGGTGTAGACCTTACGTACGCAAACACATGATCCTGACCTGTCCAGTCAAAGACCTGACGAAGACATGAATTAGTCAAGATATCTCCTGTCCAGTCAAAGACCTGATGAAGACATGAATTAGTCAAGATATCTCCTGATCAGTCAAAGACCTGATGAAGACATGAATTAGTCAAGATACCTCCTGTCCAGTCAAAGACCTGATGAAGACATGAATTAGTCAAGATATCTCCTGACCAGTCAAAGACCTGATGAAGACATGAATTAGTCAAGATATCTCCTGTCCAGTCAAAGACATGATGAAGACATGAATTAGTCAAGATATCTCCTGTCCAGTCAAAGACCTGACGAAGACATTATTAGTCAAGATATCTCCTGTCCAGCCCAGTGTGTTGAGGGTAGCTGTATTAGTTTAGATATCTCCTGTCCAGCCCAGTGTGTTGAGGGTAGCTGTATTAGTTTAGATATCTCCTGTCCAGCCCAGTGGTCTCCAGTGTGTTGAGGGTAGCTGTATTAGTCTAGATATCTCCTGTCCAGCCCAGTGTGTTGAGGGTAGCTGTATTAGTTTAGATATCTCCTGTCCAGCCCAGTGTGTTGAGGTTAGCTGTATTAGTCTAGATATCTCCTGTCCAGCCCAGTGGTCTCCAGTGGGTTGAGGGTAGCTCTAGATATCTCCTGTCCAGCCCAGAGGTCTCCAGTGGGTTGAGGGTAGCTGTATTAGTTTAGATATCTCCTGTCCAGCCCAGTGGTCTCCAGTGTGTTGAGGGTAGCTGTATTAGTTTAGATACCTCCTGTCCAACCCAGTGGTCTCCAGTGTGTTGAGGGTAGCTGTATTAGTTTAGATATCTCCTGTCCAGCCCAGTGGGTTGAGGGTAGCTGTATTAGTTTAGATATCTCCTGTCCAGCCCAGTGGGTTGAGGGTAGCTGTATTAGTTTAGATATCTCCTGTCCAGCCCAGTGTGTTGAGGGTAGCTGTATTAGTTTAGATATCTCCTGTCCAGCCCAGTGGTCTCCAGTGTGTTGAGGGTAGCTGTATTAGTCTAGATATCTCCTGTCCAGCCCAGTGGTCTCCAGTGTGTTGAGGGTAGCTGTATTAGTTTAGATATCACCTGTCCAGCCCAGTGTGTTGAGGGTAGCTGTATTAGTTTAGATATCTCCTGTCCAGCCCAGGGGTCTCCAGTGGGTTGAGAGTAGCTCTAGATATCTCCTGTCCAGCCCAGTGTGTAATTTATATGGTGATGGTGTTAATGTTATTAATTAACATGGTGATGGTGTTGATGTTATTAATATGGTGATGGTGTTAATGTTATTAATATGGTGACGGTGTTAATGTTATTTATATGGCGATGGTGTTAATGTTATTAATATGGCGATGGTGTTAATGTTATTAACATGGTGATGGTGTTAATGTTATTAATATGGTGATGGTGTTAATGTTATTAATATGGTGATGGTGATGGTGTTAATGTTATTAATATGGTGATGGTGTTAATGTTATTAATGTGGTGATGGTGTTATTAATATGGTGATGGTGATGGTGTTAATGTTATTAATATGGGGATGGTGTTAATGTTATTAATTAACATGGTGATGGTGTTAATGTTATTAATATGGTGATGGTGTTAATGTTATTAATATGGTGATGGTGTTGATGTTATTAATATGGTGATGGTGTTAATGTTATTAATATGGTGATGGTGATGGTGTTAATGTTATTAATATGGTGATGGTGTTAATGTTATTAATATGGTGATGGTGATGGTGTTAATGTTATTAATATGGGGATGGTGTTAATGTTATTAATTAACATGGTGATGGTGTTAATGTTATTAATATGGTGATGATGTTATTAATATGGTGATGGTGTTAATGTTATTAATGTGGTGATGGTGTTATTAATATGGTGATGGTGTTGATGTTATTAATATGGTGATGGTGTTGTTAATATGGTGATGGTGTTAATGTTATTAATATGGTGATGGTGTTATTAACATGGTGATGGTGTTAATGTTATTAATATGGTGATGGTGATGGTGTTAATGTTATTAACATGGTGATGGTGTTAATGTTATTAACATGGTGATGGTGATGGTGTTCCTGTTATTAATATGGTGATGGTGTTGATGTTATTTATATGGTGATGGTGTTGATGTTATTAATATGGTGATGGTGTTAATGTTATTAACATGGTGATGGTGATGGTGTTAATGTTATTACTATGGTGATGGTGTTATTTATATGGTGATGGTGTTAATGTTATTAATATGGTGATGGTGATGGTGTTAATGTTATTAACATGGAGATGGTGTTGATGTTATTAATATGGTGATGGTGTTTATGTTATTAATATGGTGATGGTGTTAATGGTATTAATATGGTGATGGTGTTAATGTTATTAATATGGTGATGGTGTTATTAATATGGTGATGGTGTTAATGTTATTAACATGGTGATGGTGTTAATGTTATTAATATGGTGATGGTGTTCATGTTATTTATATGGTGATGGTGATGGTGTTAATGTTATTAATATGGTGATGGTGTTATTAATATGGTGATGGTGTTAATGTTATTAATATGGTGATGGTGTTATTAATATGGTGATGGTGTTAATGTTATTAATATGGTGATGGTGATGGTGTTAATGTTATTAACATGGTGATGGTGTTAATGTTATTAACATGGTGATGGTGATGGTGTTAATGTTATTAATATGGTGATGGTGTTATTAATATGGTGATGGTGTTAATGTTATTAATATGGTGATGGTGTTATTAATATGGTGATGGTGTTAATGTTATTAATATGGTGATGGTGATGGTGTTACTGTTATTAATATGGTGATGGTGTTAATGTTATTAACATGGTGATGGTGTTGATGTTATTAATATGGTGATGGTGTTAATGTTATTAATATGGTGATGGTGTTGATGTTATTAATATGGTGATGGTGATGGTGTTGATGTTATTAATATGGTGATGGTGTTGATGTTATTAATATGGTGATGGTGTTAATGTTATTAACATGGTGATGGTGTTAATGTTATTTATATGGTGATGGTGTTAACATTGATCTATGGCATGTCATCCACCTGGTCTTCTAGTGGACCTCTACATTCATCTATGGCATGTCATCCACCAGGTCATCCATGTCATCCACCTGGTCTTCTAGTAGACCTCTACATTGATCTATGGCATGTCATCTACCTGGTCTTCTAGTGGACCTCTACATTCATCTATGGCATGTCATCCACTAGGTCATCCATGTCATCCACCTGGTCTTCAAGTGGACCTCTACATTGATCTATGGGATGTCCTCCACTGGGTCAATGAGAAGACAAGATCAAATGCAACTGTATAGTAACTTTATAACAAATGATGCACACAGCTCTGTTAAATACTTGGCATTCCATTTCTGTTGTCGACTCCTGATTGGATGGTGCCAGATCTACAGGCCGTCCAGCCCAGTGGACTCCAGTGTGTTTATCCCTAGAGGTCAGTTTAGTCCAGGGGATTTAGATAACTGCTGAGGGGGAAGAGAAAATATAATGTAAGTCCCCTATGGCACCCTATTCCCTATTTAGTGCACTACTTTAGACCAGAACCCTATGGCACCCTATTCCCTATATAGTGCACCACTTTAGACCAGAGCCCTATTCCTTAAATAGTGCACTACTTTAGACCAGAGCCCTATTCCCTATATAGTGCACTACTTTAGACCAGAGCCCAATTCTCTATATAGTGCACTACTTTAGACCAGAACCCTATGGCACCCTATTCCCTACATAGTGCACTACTTTAGACCAGGGTCCACAGGGCTCTGGTCAAAAGTAGTGCACTATATAGGGAAGCGGGGGTATGGTAGAGGGGGTATGGCAGAGGGATAAGTAGAGCTGTCCGTAGAGGAGGTATGGTAGAGGGGGTATGGTAGAGGGATCAGTAGAGCTGTCCATAGAGGGGGTATGGTAGAGGGTTTAGTAGAGCTGTCCGTAGAGGGGGTATGGTAGAGGGGGTATGGTAGAGGGTTTAGTAGAGCTGTCCATAGAGGGGGTATGGTAGAGTGGGTATGGTAGAGGGTTTAGTAGAGCTGTCCATAGAGGGGGTATGGTAGAGGGGGTATGGTAGAGGGATTAGTAGAGCTGTCCATAGAGGGGGTATGGTAGAGGGGGTATGGTAGAGGGGGTATGGTAGAGGGATTAGTAGAGCTGTCCGTAGAGGGAACAGTAATTACCTCTAGAACACTAGAATGATGGGCTGTTTGGGAGAGGCCTGGAGTAATCAGCCTGTACATTCCTCACATTACCCTGGTCAAAACTAGTGCACTATGTAGGGAATAGGGTGCCATTTGGGACTGCGGTAGAGGGTTCTAGGAATGGTATTAGTTGTGGTGGTAGAGTAATGAGACTATCAAACATTAGACAGCAGGGAGGGACTAGGAGTAAACAGCCTCTACATACCTCACATTCCTCATAGACAGGTTCAACACCACACCTTCAGTACATTCTACCACAACATGGGTTTAGGTTCAACACTCAGACACCTTCAGCACATTCTACCACAACATGGGTTTAGGTTCAACACTCAGACACCTTCAGCACATTCTACCACAACATGGGTTTAGGTTCAACACTCAGACACCTTCAGCACATTCTACCACAACATGGGTTTAGGTTCAACACTCAGACACCTTCAGCACATTCTACCACAACATGGGTTTAGGGTCAACACTAACCCTAACCACTAACTCTAACTACTAACGTTAACTACTAACCCTAACCACTAACCTTAACTACTAACCCTAACTACTAACCCTGACTACTAACCCTAACCACTATCCCTAACTACTAACCCTAACTACTAAACCTAACCCTAACCCTAACCCACTAACCTTAACTACTAACCCTAACTATTAACCCAAACTACTATCCCTAACTGCTAACCCTAACTACTAACCTTAACTGCTAACCCTAACTACTAACCCTAACTGCTAACCCTAACTACTAACCCTAACTGCTAACCCTAACTACTAACCCTAACTGCTAACCATAACTGCTAACCCTAACTACCAACCCTAACTACTAACTACTAACCATAACTGCTAACCATAACTGCTAACCATAACTGCTAACCCTAACTACTAACCCTAACTGCTAACCCTAACTGCTAACCTTAACTACTAACCCTAACTACTAACTACTATCCCTAACTGCTAACCCTAACTACTATCCCTAACTACTATCCCTAACTGCTAACCCTAACTACTAACTACTTACCCTAACTGCTAACCATAACTGCTAACCATAACTGCTAACCCTAACTACTAACCATAACTACTAACCCTAACTACTAACTACTAACCCTAACTGCTAACCATAACTACTAACCCTGACTACTAACCTTAACTACTATCCCTAACTACTAACCCTAACTACTAACTACTATCCCTAACTGCTAACCCTAACTGCTAACCCTAACTACTAACCCTAACTGCTAACCATAACTACTAACCCTGACTACTAACCTTAACTACTATCCCTAACTACTAACCCTAACTACTAACTACTATCCCTAACTGCTAACCCTAACCCTAACTACTAACTACTATCCCTAACTGCTAACCCTAACTACTATCCCTAACTACTAACCCTAACTGCTAACCCTAACTGCTAACCATAACTACTAACCATAACTACTAACCCTAACTACTAACCTTAACTGCTAACCCTAACTACTAACTACTATCCCTAACTGCTAACCCTAACTACTAACCCTAACTGCTAACCATAACTACTATCCCTAACTGCTAACCCTAACTACTATCCCTAACTGCTAACCCTAACTACTAACCCTAACTGCTAACCATAACTACTATCCCTAACTGCTAACCCTAACTACTAACCCTAACTGCTAACCATAACTACTATCCCTAACTGCTAACCCTAACTACTATCCCTAACTGCTAACCATAACTACTAACCCTAACTGCTAACCCTAACTACTAACCTTAACTGCTAACCCTAACTACTAACTACTGTCCCTAACTGCTAACCCTAACTACTAACCCTAACTACTATCCCTAACTGCTAACCCTAACTCTAACTACTAACTACTATCCTTAACTACTAACCCTAACTACTAACCCTAACTACTATCCCTAACTGCTAACCCTAACTACTAACTACTAACCCTAACTACTAACCCTAACTACTATCCCTAACTGCTAACCCTAACTACTAACCCTAACTACTATCCCTAACTGCTAACCCTAACTACTAACTACTATCCTTAACTACTAACCCTAACTACTAACCCTAACTACTATCCCTAACTGCTAACCCTAACTACTAACCCTAACTACTATCCCTAACTGCTAACCCTAACTACTAACTACTATCCTTAACTACTAACCCTAACTACTAACCCTAACTACTATCCCTAACTGCTAACCCTAACTACTAACTACTAACCCTAACTACTAACCCTAACTACTATCCCTAACTGCTAACCCTAACTACTACCTACTAACCCTAACTACTAACCCTAACTACTATCCCTAACTGCTAACCCTAACTACTAACTGCTAACCCTAACTACTAACCCTAACCCTAACTACTATCCTTAACTACTAACCCTAACTACTAACCCTAACTACTAACCTACACCCTTTGTATGTACCAGGTTATTGCTCTAAGAAAAGCCCATCTGACATACCTGCGTATGTAGTATACAGAGCATTCAGGAAGTATTCAGACCCCTTGACCTTTTCCACATTTAGTTTCCTAACATTTATGAAATTGTTTTTTTCCTCATCAATTTACACCCAATACCCCATAATGACAAAGCAAAAACAGGTTTGTAGAAATGTTTGCACATTTATAACAAAATAAAAACGGAAATGTAACATTTACATCAGTATTCAGACCCTTTACTCAGTACTTTGTTGAAGCACCTTTGGCAGCGATTACAGCCTTCAGTCTTCTTGGGGGTGACGCTACAAACTTGGCACACCGGTATTTGGGGAGTTTCTCCCATTCTTCTCTGCAGATCATCTCAAGCTCTGTCAGATTTGATGGGGAGCGTCATTTCACAGCTATTTTCAAGTCTCTCCAGAGATGTTCGATCAAGTCCGGGCTCTGGCTTGGCCTCTCAAGGACATTCAGAGACTTGTCCCGAAGCTTCTCCTGCGTTGTCTTGGCTGTGTGCTTAGGGCCGTTGTCCTGTTGGAAGGTGAACCTTCGCCTCAGTGTGAGGTCCTGAGCGCTTTGGAGCAGGTTTTCATCAAGGATCTCTCTGTTCTTTGCTCCGTTCATCTTTCCCTCGATGCTGACTAGCCTCCCAGTCCCTGCCGCTGAAAAACATCCCCACAGCATGATGCTGCCACCACCATGCTTCACCATAGGGATGGTGCCAGGTTTCCTCCAGACGTGACACTTGGCATTCAAGCCTAAGAGTTTGGTCTGAGATTCTTTAGTTGCCTTTTGGCAAACTCCAAGCGGGCTGTCGTGTGCCTTTTACTGAGGAGTGGCTTCCGTCTGGCCACTCTACCATAAAGGCCTGGTTGGTGGAGTGCTGCAGAGATAGTTGTCCTTCTGGAAGGTTCTCCCATCTCCACAGAGGAACTCTGGAGCTCTGTCAAAGTGACCATCAGGTTCTTGGTCACCTCCCTGACCAAGGCCCTTCACTGGGCAGCCAGCTCTAGGAAGAGTCTTGGTGGTTCCAAACTTCTTCCATTTAAGAATGATGGAGGCCACTGTGTTCTTGGGGACCTTCAATGCTGCAGAAATGTTTTGGCACCCTTCCCCAGATCTGTGCCTCGACACCATCCTGTCTCGGAGCTCTACGGACAATTCCTTCAACCCCATGGCTTGGTTTTTGCTCTGACATGCACTGTCAACTTTGGGACCTTATATAGACAGGTGTGTGCCTTTCCAAAATCATGTCCAATCAGTTGAATTTACCACAGGTGGACTCCAATCAAGTTGTAGAAACATCTCAAGGATGATCAATGGAAACAGGATGCACCTGAGCTTAATTTAGAGTCTCATAGCAAAAGGTATGAATACTTATGTAAATAAAGTATTTCTGTTTTATTTTTTATTTTTTTAAATTAAACATTTGCACAAATTTCTAAAAACTTGTTTTCACGTTGCCGTTATTGTGTGTAGATTGACGAGGAAATGGTGACATGACGTCCATTATAATAATGCAACAGGATGTGGAAACAGGAAAGGTGTCTGAATGCACTGGAAGAACACTCAAAGTTACATTGAAATCTGAGAAGTCAGTTTTTTTTTGTAGCAGGTTTCTACTGTAAAATGCCTGACGTATTTTATTTCACCTTTATTTAACCAGGTAAACCAGTTGACAACAAAGTTCTCATTTACAACTGCGACCTGGCCAAGGTAAAAGCACAGCAGTTCGACACAAACAACAACAACAGAGTTTAACACAGAGACGATTATATAAGAGCACCTTTTAAAAGGTGAAATTGAAGTTAATCAACAGGTGAGGTTCTGTGTTTCCAGATCCTGCTTTATCTACTACGTAAGTCGTCGTCGTGAACACCTGGCAGCTCTGACTCCCTGTTAAACACAGTTATCGCTGGACAGACATGGGATAAGACAAGCAAGCGGAGCAAACATCACATCTACGTCCATGGCATGTTTACAAGGCCTACGTCCCAAAGGGTACCCTAATCCCTATATAGTGGTACTACTATAGACCACAGCCCTATTCCCTATATAGTGGTACTACTATAGACCAGAGCCCTATTCCCTATATAGTGGTACTACTATAGACCAGAGCCCTATTCCCTATATAGTGGTACTACTATAGACCAGAGCCCTATTCCCTATATAGTGGTACTACTATAGACCAGAGCCCTATTCCCTATATAGTGGTACTACTATAGACCAGAGCCCTATTCCCTATATAGTGGTACTACTATAGACCAGAGCTCTATGGCACCCTATTCCCTACATAGTGCACTACTTTAGACCAGAGATCTATGGCACCCTATTCCCTACAGTATATAGTGCACTACTTTAGACCAGAGCTCTATGGCACCCTATTCCCTGTATATAGTGCACTACTTTAGACCAGAGCCCTATGGCACCCTATTCCCTGTATAGTGCACTACTTTAGACCAGGACCTATCACACCCTATTCCCTATATAGTGCACTACTTTAGACCGGGCCCTATGGCACCCTATTCCCTATATAGTGCACTACTTTAGACCAGGACCTATCACACCCTATTCCCTATGTAATGCACTAATTTTGGGCCCTGGTCAAAAGTAGTGCACTACATAGGGAACAGGGTGGCATTCAGGACACAAACAAGGAAACATTCTTGTGAGGGGGAAAACAGTGATAGAGCATGTTTTATTTTTAGACTCGATGTTGAAAGATCTGGCCAGGATATTTATAGTACCACTGGTACATGGGAGGATGGGTGTGGGCGTGAGATAGACAGAGGTTTTTCTCTTCAATTCACATTTATGACAGGTTAGTTTAGTCGTTTAATGACATGGCTACATTGTTCTCCGTTGACCTTAAATAAAACACCCCATATTGTTCCAGTAACCACTGGGTTGTGATGTCACAGCCCTGTTACTCATTAACAGTCTGACAGACTATGTCCTATGTCAGAGTTCATCTGTCTATGTCCTATGTCAGAGTTCATTTGTCTATGTCCTATGTCAGAGTTCATCTGTCTATGTCCTATGTCAGAGTTCATTTGTCTATGTCCTATGTCAGAGTTCATTTGTCTATGTCCTATGTCAGAGTTTATTTGTCTATGTCCTATGTCAGAGTTCATCTGTCTATGTCCTATGTCAGAGTTCATCTGTCTATGTCCTATGTCAGACTTCATCTGTCTATGTCATATGTCAGAGTTAATTTGTCTATGTCCTATGTCAGAGTTCATCTGTCTATGTCCTATGTCAGAGTTCATCTGTCTATGTCCTATGTCAGACTTCATTTGTCTATGTCCTATGTCAGAGTTCATCTATCTATGTCCTATGTCAGAGTTCATCTGTCTATGTCCTATGTCAGAGTTCATCTGTCTATGTCCTATGTCAGAGTTAATCTGTCTATGTCCTATGTCAGAGTTAATCTGTCTATGTCCTATGTCAGGCTTCATTTGTCTATGTCCTATGTCAGACTTAATTTGTCTATGTCATATGTCAGGCTTCATTTGTCTATGTCCTATGTCAGACTTCATTTGTCTATGTCATATGTCAGACTTCATCTGTCTGTGTCCTATGTCAGACTTCATTTGTCTATGTCCTATGTCAGGCTTCATTTGTCTATGTCCTATGTCAGGCATCATTTGTCATACATAATCAAAGCAAAGCGGACACCTCCTGTAATACCAGGTGACCATCAGGTGAAAGGACACCTTTGTAATACCAGGTGACCATCAGGTGAAAGGACACCTCTGTAATACCAGGTGACCATCAGGTGAAAGGACACCTCTGTAATACCAGGTGACCATCAGGTGAAAGGACACCTCCTGTAATACCAGGTGACCATCAGGTGAAAGGACACCTCTGTAATACCAGGTGACCATCAGGTGAAAGGACACCTCTGTAATACCAGGTGACCATCAGGTGAAAGGACACCTCCTGTAATACCAGGTGACCATCAGGTGAAAGGACACCTCCTGTAATACCAGGTGATCATCAGGTGAAAGGACACCTCCTGTAATACCAGGTGACCATCAGGTGAAAGGACACCTCTGTAATACCAGGTGACCATCAGGTGAAAGGACACCTCCTGTAATACCAGGTGACCATCAGGAGAAAGGCTGATTTTAATGGTCATTCATCTATTTTAATGTAATCAGAAACAGACACCTCATCTCTCTGTAATACCTAAAAAAAACTGGCACATAGCTAATGACCTGGTCCCAAAATGACAACCTTATTCCCTATCTAGTTCACTAGTTTTGAGCAGGGTCCATAGGGTGAGTGACATTTGGCACACACTTTATCTATGATCTAGAACCTGGGGACTATCAGCTAGACTGGCAGCTATTCACCAGCCTGACATCTTGGCACAGAGACAGTTAGCTGACTGGAAAGGACACCGGTGTATTGTACTGGAGGTGACGTCATAATTTCTTATCTCCTGTACAGAACTCTGCCACACAGCAACAGGTGTGTCTGTCTCTGGGGAAGACTGTTTCAGCAGGTGACCTGGTGTGTCTGTCTCTGGGGAAGACTGTTTCAGCAGGTGACCTGGTGTGTCTGTCTCTGGGGAAGACTGTTTCAGCAGGTGACCTGGTGTGTCTGTCTCTGGGGAAGACTGTTTCAGCAGGTGACCTGGTGTGTCTGTCTCTGGGGAAGACTGTTTCAGCAGGTGACCTGGTGTGTCTGTCTCTGGGGAAGACTGTTTCAGCAGGTGACCTGGTGTGTCTGTCTCTGGGGAAGACTGTTTCAGCAGGTGACCTGCTGTGTCTGTCTCTGGGAAGACTGTTTCAGCTGGTGACCTGGTGTGTCTGTCTCTGAGAAGACTGTTTCAGTAGGTGACCTGGTGTGTCTGTCTCTGGGAAGACTGTTTCAGCAGGTGACCTGGTGTGTCTGTCTCTGAGAAGACTGTTTCAGCAGGTGACCTAGTGTGTCTGTCTCTGGGGAAGACTGTTTCAGCAGGTGACCTGGTGTGTCTGTCTCTGAGAAGACTGTTTCAGCAGGTGACCTGGTGTGTCTGTCTCTGGGGAAGACTGTTTCAGCAGGTGACCTGGTGTGTCTGTCTCTGGGGAAGACTGTTTCAGCAGGTGACCTGGTGTGTCTGTCTCTGAGAAGACTGTTTCAGCAGGTGACCTGTGGTGTCTGTCTCTGGGGAAGACTGTTTCAGCAGGTGACCTGGTGTGTCTGTCTCTGGGGAAGACTGTTTCAGCAGGTGACCTGGTGTGTCTGTCTCTGGGGAAGACTGTTTCAGCAGGTGACCTTGTGTGTCTGTCTCTGGGGAAGACTGTTTCAGCAGGTGACCTGGTGTGTCTGTCTCTGAGAAGACTGTTTCAGCAGGTGACCTGGTGTGTCTGTCTCTGGGGAAGACTGTTTCAGCAGGTGACCTGGTGTGTCTGTCTCTGAGAAGACTGTTTCAGCAGGTGACCTGGTGAGTCTGTCTCTGGGGAAGACTGTTTCAGCAGGTGACCTGGTGTGTCTGTCTCTGGGGAAGACTGTTTCAACAGGTGACCTGGTGTGTCTGTCTCTGGGGAAGACTGTTTCAGCAGGTGACCTTGTGTGTCTGTCTCTGGGGAAGACTGTTTCAGCAGGTGACCTGGTGTGTCTGTCTCTGGGGAAGACTGTTTCAGCAGGTGACCTGGTGTGTCTGTCTCTGAGAAGACTGTTTCAGCAGGTGACCTGGTGTGTCTGTCTCTGGGGAAGACTGTTTCAGCAGGTGACCTGGTGTGTCGGTCTCTGGGGAAGACTGTTTCAGCAGGTGACCTGGTGTGTCTGTCTCTGGGGAAGACTGTTTCAACAGGTGACCTGGTGTGTCTGTCTCTGGGGAAGACTGTTTCAGCAGGTGACCTTGTGTGTCTGTCTCTGGGGAAGACTGTTTCAGCAGGTGACCTGGTGTGTCTGTCTCTGGGGAAGACTGTTTCAGCAGGTGACCTGGTGTGTCTGTCTCTGGGGAAGACTGTTTCAGCAGGTGACCTGGTGTGTCTGTCTCTGGGGAAGACTGTTTCAGCAGGTGACCTGGTGTGTCTGTCTCTGAGAAGACTGTTTCAGCAGGTGACCTGGTGTGTCTGTCTCTGGGGAAGACTGTTTCAGCAGGTGACCTGGTGTGTCTGTCTCTGGGGAAGACTGTTTCAGCAGGTGACCTGGTGTGTCGGTCTCTGGGGAAGACTGTTTCAGCAGGTGACCTGGTGTGTCTGTCTCTGGGGAAGACTGTTTCAACAGGTGAGCTGGTGTGTCTGTCTCTGGGGAAGACTGTTTCAGCAGGTGACCTGGTGTGTCTGTCTCTGGGGAAGACTGTTTCAGCAGGTGACCTGGTGTGTCTGTCTCTGAGAAGACTGTTTCAGCAGGTGACCTGGTGTGTCTGTCTCTGAGAAGACTGTTTCAGCAGGTGACCTGGTGTGTCTGTCTCTGGGGAAGACTGTTTCAGCAGGTGACCTGGTGTGTCTGTCTCTGAGAAGACTGTTTCAGCAGGTGACCTGGTGAGTCTGTCTCTGGGGAAGACTGTTTCAGCAGGTGACCTGGTGTGTCTGTCTCTGGGGGAGACTGTTTCAGCAGGTGACCTGCTGTGTCTGTCTCTGGGAAGACTGTTTCAGCTGGTGACCTGGTGTGTCTGTCTCTGAGAAGACTGTTTCAGCAGGTGACCTGGTGTGTCTGTCTCTGAGAAGACTGTTTCAGCAGGTGACCTGGTGTGTCTGTCTCTGAGAAGACTGTTTCAGCAGGTGACCTGGTGTGTCTGTCTCTGAGAAGACTGTTTCAGCAGGTGACCTGGTGTGTCTGTCTCTGAGAAGACTGTTTCAGCAGGTAACCTTGTGTGTCTGTCTCTGAGAAGACTGTTTCAGCAGGTAACCTGGTGTGTCTGTCTCTGAGAAGACTGTTTCAGCAGGTGACCTGGTGTGTCTGTCTCTGGGAAGACTGTTTCAGCAGGTGACCTGGTGTGTCTGTCTCTGAGAAGACTGAAGTTTTGTGTGGGAAGCATTTACAGTAGAGGGTATGTCCTGGATTCCAGGAGTTGTTGTTACATGGTAGTTACTGGGTGTCTCTAGATTCCAGGAGTTATTGTTACATGGTAGTTACTGGGTGTCTCTAGATTCCAGGAGTTATTGTTACATGGTAGTTACTGGGTGTCTCTAGATTCCAGGAGTTATTGTTACATGGTAGTTACTGGGTGTCTCTAGATTCCAGGAGTTATTGTTACATGGTAGTTACTGGGTGTCTCTAGATTCCAGGAGTTATTGTTACATGGTAGTTACTGGGTGTCTCTAGATTCCAGGAGTTATTGTTACATGGTAGTTACTGGGTGTCTCTAGATTCCAGGAGTTATTGTTACATGGTAGTTACTGGGTGTCTCTAGATTCCAGGAGTTATTGTTACATGGTAGTTACTGGGTGTCTCTAGATTCCAGGAGTTATTGTTACATGGTAGTTACTGGGTGTCTCTAGATTCCAGGAGTTATTGTTACATGGTAGTTACTGGGTGTCTCTAGATTCCAGGAGTTATTGTTACATGGTAGTTACTGGGTGTCTCTAGATTCCAGGAGGTATTGTTACATGGTAGTTACCGGGTGTCTCTGGATTCCAGGAGTTGTTGTTACATGGTAGTTACTGGGTGTCTCTAGATTCCAGGAGTTATTGTTACATGGTAGTTACTGGGTGTCTCTAGATTCCAGGAGTTATTGTTACATGGTAGTTACTGGGTGTCTCTAGATTCCAGGAGTTATTGTTACATGGTAGTTACCGGGTGTCTCTGGATTCCAGGAGTTATTGTTACATGGTAGTTACTGGGTGTCTCTAGATTCCAGGAGTTATTGCTATATGGTAGTTACTGGGTGTCTCTGGAGTTTCCAACATTGTGTAGCCCTATCAATGGTTTGTTGTTTGGAAAGGCTAGTACAGGCTAGTTGCTGGGTAGAATTGAATGTTGGGTATATTGTGTATCAGGGCTTTTGAGAAAAGCATTACATTAGTGAATGAGTTAGGATTTCAGGAGTTTTATTGCCGAAGTGTTAGCTAGTTGCTGGTTAGATTCTTGTCTTGTGACAGCCTCGGGTAAAGCAGGGATACCCCCCCCCCCCCCTTCCCTCCATTTAACCCAGAAACATAACACCCCAGGGACTACAGCACCACTATTAATATTCATAAGCACGTACTTAGCATGCATCTAATTACTGTACTTCTGTTTCATCGTATGCTAATTATTACCTAGAGAGAGTCAGGACTAACCTTGTGTTTATGGGTAACAACTGTATGAACCCAAGTGTTCCAGAGTAGGAATTCTGATCTAGGATCAGGTCTCAGGATTGGAGTGGTGGTCTAGGATCAGGTCTAGTATCAGGTCTCAGGGTAGGAGTGGTGGTCTAGGATCAGGTCTCAGGGTAGGAGTGGTGGTCTAGGATCAGGTCTCAGGGTAGGAGTGGTGATCTAGGATCAGGTCTCAGGGTAGGAGTGGTGGTCTAGGATCAGGTCTCAGGGAAGAAGTGGTGATCTAGGATCAGGTCTAGTATCAGGTCTCAGGGTAGGAGTGGTGATCTAGGATCAGGTCTCAGGGTAGGAGTGGTGGTC
This sequence comes from Oncorhynchus mykiss, assembly GCF_057628025.1. Lineage (NCBI taxonomy): Eukaryota > Metazoa > Chordata > Actinopteri > Salmoniformes > Salmonidae > Oncorhynchus > Oncorhynchus mykiss. Next base: position 49,567,544 of record NC_143047.1, read on the forward strand.
TAGGATCAGGTCTCAGGGTAGGAGTGGTGGTCTAGGATCAGGTCTCAGGGTAGGAGTGGTGGTCTAGGATCAGGTCTAGTATCAGGTCTCAGGGTAGGAGTGGTGATCTAGGATCAGGTCTCAGGGTAGTGGTGGTCTAGGATCAGGTCTAAGATCAGGTCTCAGGGTAGGCGTGGTGATCTAGGATCAGGCTCAGGTTAGGAGTGGTGGTCTAGGATCAGGTCTCAGGGTAGGAGTGGTGGTCTAGGATCAGGTCTCAGGGTAGGAGTGGTGGTCTAGGATCAGGTCTCAGGGTAGGAGTGGTGATCTAGGATCAGGTCTCAGGGTAGGAGTGGTGGTCTAGGATCAGGTCTCAGGGAAGAAGTGGTGATCTAGGATCAGGTCTAGTATCAGGTCTCAGGGTAGGAGTGGTGATCTAGGATCAGGTCTCAGGGTAGGAGTGGTGGTCTAGGATCAGGTCTCAGGGTAGGAGTGGTGGTCTAGGATCAGGTCTCAGGGTAGGAGTGGTGGTCTAGGATCAGGTCTAGTATCAGGTCTCAGGGTAGGAGTGGTGATCTAGGATCAGGTCTCAGGGTAGTGGTGGTCTAGGATCAGGTCTAAGATCAGGTCTCAGGGTAGGCGTGGTGATCTAGGATCAGGCTCAGGGTAGGAGTGGTGGTCTAGGATCAGGTCTCAGGGTAGGAGTGGTGATCTAGGATCAGGTCTCAGGGTAGGAGGTTGTCTAGGATCAGGTTTCAGGGTAGGAGTGGTGGTCTAGGATCAGGTCTCAGGGTAGAAGTGGTGGTCTAGGATCAGGTCTCAGTGTAGGAGTGGTGATCAGGTCTCAGGGAAGGAGTAGTGATCTAGGATCATGACTCAGGGTAGTAGTGGTGATCTAGGATCAGGTCTAGGATCAGGTCTCAGGGTAGGAGTGGTGATCTAGAATCAGGTCTAGGATCAGGTCTCAGGATTGGAGTGGTGGTCTAGGATCAGGTCTAGAATCAGGTCTCAGAGTAGGAGTGGTGGTCTAGGATCAGGTCTCAGGGTAGGAGTGGTGGTCTAGGATCAGGTCTCAGGGTAGGAGTGGTGGTCTAGGATCAGGTCTAGTATCAGGTCTCAGGGTAGGAGTGGTGATCTAGGATCAGGTCTCAGGGTAGTGGTGGTCTAGGATCAGGTCTAAGATCAGGTCTCAGGGTAGGCGTGGTGATCTAGGATCAGGCTCAGGGTAGGAGTGGTGTTCTATGATCAGGTCTCAGGGTAGGAGTGGTGATCTAGGATCAGGTCTCAGGGTAGGAGGTGGTCTAGGATCAGGTTTCAGGGTAGGAGTGGTGGTCTAGGATCAGGTCTCAGGGTAGAAGTGGTGGTCTAGGATCAGGTCTCAGTGTAGGATTGGTGATCAGGTCTCAGGGAAGGAGTGGTGATCTAGGATCATGACTCAGGGTAGGAGTGGTGATCTAGGATCAGGTCTAGGATCAGTTCTCAGGGTAGGAGTGGTGATCTAGAATCAGGTCTAGGATCAGGTCTCAGGATTGGAGTGGTGGTCTAGGATCAGGTCTAGAATCAGGTCTCAGGGTAGGAGTGGTGGTCTAGGATCAGGTCTCAGGGTAGGAGTGGTGGTCTAGGATCAGGTCTAAGATCAGGTCTCAGGGTAGGCGTGGTGATCTAGGATCAGGCTCAGGGTAGGAGTGGTGGTCTAGGATCAGGTCTCAGGGTAGGAGTGGTGATCTAGGATCAGGTCTCAGGGTAGGAGGTGGTCTAGGATCAGGTTTCAGGGTAGGAGTGGTGGTCTAGGATCAGGTTTCAGGGTAGAAGTGGTGGTCTAGGATCAGGTCTCAGTGTAGGAGTGGTGATCAGGTCTCAGGGAAGGAGTGGTGATCTAGGATCAGGTCTAGCATCAGGTCTCAGGGTAGGAGTGGTGATCTAGAATCAGGTCTAGGATCAGTTCTCAAGGTAGAAGTGAGATCTAGGATTAGGTCTAGAATCAGGTCTCAGGGTAGGAGTGGTGATCTAGGATCAGGTCTAGAGTCAGGTCTCAGGGTAGGAGAGGTGATCTAGGATCAGGTCTAGGATCAGGCATCAGGGTAGAAGTGGTGATCTAGGATCAGGTCTCATGGTAGGAGTGGTGATTTAGGATCAGGTCTCAGAGTAGGAGTGGTGATCTAGGATCAGGTCTCAGGGTAAGAGTGGTGATCTAGGATCAGGTCTCAGGGTAGGAGTGGTGGTCTAGGATCAGGTCTAGGATCAGGTCTCAGAGTAGGAGTGATGATCTAGGATCAGGTCTCAGGGTAGGAGTGGTGGTCTAGGATCAGGTATCAGGGTAGGAGTGGTGGTCTAGGATCAGGTCTCAGGTTAGGAGTGGTGGTCTAGGATCAGGTCTCAGGGTAGGAGTGGTGGTCTAGGATCAGGTCTAGTATCAGGTCTCAGGGTAGGAGTTGTGATCTAGGATCAGGTCTCAGGGTAGTGGTGGTCTAGGATCAGGTCTCAGGATTGGAGTGGTGGTCTAGGATCAGGTCTAGTATCAGGTCTCAGGGTAGGAGTGGTGGTCTAGGATCAGGTCTCTGGGTAGGAGTGGTGGTCTAGGATCAGGTCTCAGGTTAGGAGTGGTGGTCTAGGATCAGGTCTAGGATCAGGTCTCAGATTAGGTGTGGTGATCTAGGATCAGGTCTAGGATCAGGTCTCAGAGTAGGAGTGATGATCTAGGATCAGGTCTCAGGGTAGAAGTGGTGGTCTAGGATCAGGTCTCAGGGTAGGAATGGTGGTCTAGGATCAGGTCTTAGGGTAGGAGTGGTGGTCTAGGATCAGGTCTAGGATCAGGTCTCAAGGTAGGCGTGGTGATCTAGGATCAGGTGTCAGGGTAGGAGTGGTGGTCTAGGATCAGGTCTCAGGGTAGGAGGTGGTCTAGGATCAGGTCTCAGGTTAGGAGTGGTGGTCTAGGATCAGGTCTCAATGTAGGAGTGGTGTTCTAGGATCAGGTCTCAGTGTAGGAGTGGTGATCAGGTCTCAGGGTAGGAGTAGTGATCTAGGATCATGACTCAGGGTAGGAATGGTGATCTAGGATCAGGTCTAGGATCAGGTCTCAGGGTAGGAGTGGTGATCTAGAATCAGGTCTAGGATCAGGTCTCAAGGTAGAAGTGAGATCTAGGATCAGGTCTAGAATCAGTTCTCAGGGTAGGAGTGGTGATCTAGGATCAGGTCTCAGGGTAGCAGTGGTGGTCTAGGATCAGGTCTAGGATCAGGTCTCAGGGTAGGAGTGGTGGTCTAGGATCAGGTATCAGGGTAAGAGTGGTGGTCTAGGATCAGGTCTCAGGTTAGGAGTGGTGGTCTAGGATCAGGTCTAGGATCAGGTCTCAGAGTAGGTGTGGTGATCTAGGATTAGGTCTAGGATCAGGTCTCAGAGTAGGAGTGATGATCTAGGATCAGGTCTCAGGGTAGGAATGGTGGTCTAGGATCAGGTCTTAGGGTAAGAGTGGTGGTCTATGTTCAGGTCTTAGGGTAAGAGTGGTGGTCTAGGATCCGGTCTTAGGGTAAGAGTGGTGGTCTAGGATCAGGTCTTAGGGTAGGAGTGGTGGTCTAGGATCAGGTCTTAGGGTAGGAGTGGTGGTCTAGGATCAGGTCTAGGATCAGGTCTCAAGGTAGGCGTGGTGATCTAGGATCAGGTGTCAGGGTAGGAGTGGTGGTCTAGGATCAGGTCTCAGGGTAGGAGGTGGTCTAGGATCAGGTCTCAGGTTAGGAGTGGTGGTCTAGGATCAGGTCTCAATGTAGGAGTGGTGTTCTAGGATCAGGTCTCAGTGTAGGAGTGGTGATCAGGTCTCAGGGTAGGAGTAGTGATCTAGGATCATGACTCAGGGTAGGAATGGTGATCTAGGATCAGGTCTAGGATCAGGTCTCAGGGTAGGAGTGGTGATCTAGAATCAGGTCTAGGATCAGGTCTCAAGGTAGAAGTGAGATCTAGGATCAGGTCTAGAATCAGTTCTCAGGGTAGGAGTGGTGATCTAGGATCAGGTCTCAGGGTAGCAGTGGTGGTCTAGGATCAGGTCTAGGATCAGGTCTCAGGGTAGGAGTGGTGGTCTAGGATCAGGTATCAGGGTAAGAGTGGTGGTCTAGGATCAGGTCTCAGGTTAGGAGTGGTGGTCTAGGATCAGGTCTAGGATCAGGTCTCAGAGTAGGTGTGGTGATCTAGGATTAGGTCTAGGATCAGGTCTCAGAGTAGGAGTGATGATCTAGGATCAGGTCTCAGGGTAGGAATGGTGGTCTAGGATCAGGTCTTAGGGTAAGAGTGGTGGTCTAGGATCAGGTCTTAGGGTAAGAGTGGTGGTCTAGGATCCGGTCTTAGGGTAAGAGTGGTGGTCTAGGATCAGGTCTTAGGGTAGGAGTGGTGGTCTAGGATCAGGTCTCAGGGTAGGGGTGGTGACCTAGGATCAGGTCTAGGATCCGGTCTCAGAGTAGGAGTGCTGATCTAGGATCAGTTTAGCCTTTTAAATCATCGTTAAAAAGACAACACAGACACGGGGAGACCTGATCCCAGATCAGCACCACTATTCTGAGATGCTTGATATTGTACACACAGTCCCAGCCAGGTGTCCAGTTATTCTGCAGGGTGAGGGTTATACAGGTATTCTGACTCATAGGTCATAGCATCAAATGGGCCCTCCAAGTCCAATAACTGGTTTGACGAATCAAAATGCACAATTCCTTTGATTCATACTCTGGTCTGAGAGCCAGAGATTTGTCCTCCACTCCTTAAAGCTGACTTATCAGCTGTCCTCCTTCTTAAAGGTGACTTATCAGCTGTCCTCCACTCCTTAAAGATGACTTATCAGCCCAGCTGTGAGAACACACCGGGTGGGAGGGAGGGCGAACGGGAGGGAGGATGATACTGGCAGGATGGATCTCTCTCCTTGGCAGGACCCACTGAGGAGAGATGCAGGGACACGTAGAGGTAGAGACAGAGACAGAGGTAGAGAGAGAGATAGAAGTAGAGAGAGGTAGAGACAGAGGTAGAGACAGAGATAGAGACAGAGGTAGAGACAGAGGTAGAGACAGAGGGAGAGACAGAGGGAGAGACAGAGGTAGAGACAGAGGTAGAGACAGAGGGAGAGACAGAGGGAGAGACAGAGGTAGAGACAGAGGTAGAGACAGAGGGAGAGACAGAGGTAGAGACAGAGGGAGAGACAGAGGTAGAGACATAGGTAGAGACAGAGGTAGAGACAGAGAAGGGACAACAGCTCCACCAGCCCCACTACCCCCACCAGCCCCAACACCCCCACCACCCCCAACAGCCCCACCACCCCCACCAGCCCCAACCCCCCCACTAACCCCAACAGCCCCACCACCCCCATCAGCCTAGTGGTTAGAGCGTTGGACTAGTAACCAGAAGGTTGCGAGTTCAAATCCCCAAGCTGACAAGGTACAAATCTGTCGTTCTGCCCCTGAACAGGCAGTTAACCCACTGTTCCTAGGCCGTCATTGAAATTAAGAATTTGTTCTTAACTGACTTGCCTAGGTAAATAAAGGTAAATAAAAATACAAAATAAAGATATAGAAGTGTTATACCTTTAGGGACAGATATAGAAGTGTTATACCTTTAGGGACAGATATAGAAGTGTTTATACCTTTAGGGAAAGATGTAGAAGTGTTATACCTTTAGGGACAGATATAAAAGTGTTTATACCTTTAGGGACAGACTTGGAAGTGTTATACCTTTAGGGACAGATATAGAAGTGTTATACCTTTAGGGACAGATATAGAAGTGTTTATACCTTTAGGGACAGATGTAGAAGTGTTATACCTTTAGGGACAGATATAAAAGTGTTTATACCTTTAGGGACAGACTTGGAAGTGTTATACCTTTAGGGACAGATGTAGAAGTGTTGTACCTTTAGGGACAGACGTGGAAGTGTTATACCTTTAGGGACAGATATAGAAGTGTTTATACCTTTAGGGACAGATGTAGAAGTGTTATACCTTTAGGGACAGATATAGAAGTGTTTATACCTTTAGGGACAGACTTGGAAGTGTTATACCTTTAGGGACAGATGTAGAAGTGTTTGTACCTTTAGGGACAGACTTGGAAGTGTTATACCTTTAGGGACAGATGTAGAAGTGTTTGTACCTTTAGGGACAGATGTAGAAGTGTTTGTACCTTTAGGGACAGATGTAGAAGTGTTGTACCTTTAGGGACAGATGTAGAAGTGTTATACCTTTAGGGACAGACTTGGAAGTGTTATAGCTTTAGGGACAGATGTAGAAGTGTTTGTACCTTTAGGGACAGATGTAGAAGTGTTTGTACCTTTAGGGACAGATGTAGAAGTGTTTGTACCTTTAGGGACAGATGTAGAAGTGTTATACCTTTAGGGACAGATGTAGAAGTGTTATACCTTTAGGGACAGATGTAGAAGTGTTTGTACCTTTAGGGACAGATGTAGAAGTGTTTGTACCTTTAGGGACAGATGTAGAAGTGTTTGTACCTTTAGGGACAGATGTAGAAGTGTTTGTACCTTTAGGGACAGATGTAGAAGTGTTGTACCTTTAGGGACAGACGTGGAAGTGTTGTACCTTTAGGGACAGAGGTGGAAGTGTTATACCTTTAGGGACAGATGTAGAAGTGTTGTACCTTTAGGGACAGATGTAGAAGTGTTTGTACCTTTAGGGACAGATGTAGAAGTGTTTGTACCTTTAGGGACAGATGTAGAAGTGTTATACCTTTAGGGACAGATGTAGAAGTGTTGTACCTTTAGGGACAGACGTGGAAGTGTTATACCTTTAGGGACAGACTTGGAAGTGTTTATACCTTTAGGGACAGATGTAGAAGTGTTTGTACCTTTAGGGACAGATGTAGAAGTGTTTGTACCTTTAGGGACAGATGTAGAAGTGTTATACCTTTAGGGACAGATGTAGAAGTGTTGTACCTTTAGGGACAGACGTGGAAGTGTTATACCTTTAGGGACAGACTTGGAAGTGTTTATACCTTTAGGGACAGATGTAGAAGTGTTGTACCTTTAGGGACAGATGTAGAAGTGTTATACCTTAAATAAAGGTAAAATAAAAAATTAAAAACCCCCACCAGCCCCAACACCCCCAACATCCTACATGAAATGTGTGTTATTTCATAGTGTTGACGTCTTCACTATTATTCAACAATGTAGAAAATAGTACAAATAAAGAAAACCCCTTGAATGAGAAGGTGTGTCCAAACTTTTGACCGGTAGTGTACGTAAAAGTCATATTTAAAAAATATAAAAAATAATACATTTGCAAAATAATCAAAAAAACAGTTTTTGCTTTGTGATTACGGGGTATTGTATTTAGATTAATGAATTAAGGCTGTAACGCAACCTTGTTCAGGAGCAGAACAACAGACTTTTACCTAGTCAGCTCGGGGCTTCGATCTAGCAACCTTTCAGTTACTGACCCAACGCTCTAACCACTAGACTACCTGCTGGTTATTGGCCCAACGCTCTAACCACTAGACTACCTGCTGGTTATTGGCCCAACGCTCTAACCACTAGACTACCTGCTGGTTATTGGCCCAACGCTCTAACCACTAGACTACCTGCTGGTTATTGGCCCAACGCTCTAACCACTAGACTACCTGCTGGTTATTGGCCCAACGCTCTAACCACTAGGCTACCTGCTGGTTATTGGCCCAACGCTCTAACCACTAGGCTACCTGCTGGTTATTGGCCCAACGCTCTAACCACTAGGCTACCTGCTGGTTACTAGTCCAACGCTCTAACCACTAGGATACCTGCTGGTTACTGGCCCAACGCTCTAACCACTAGGGTACCTGCTGGTTACTAGCCCAACGCTCTAACCACTAGTCTACCTGCTGGTTACTAGTCCAACGCTCTAACCACTAGTCTACCTGCTGGTTACTAGTCCAACACTCTAACCACTAGGCTACCTGCTGGTTACTAGTCCAACACTCTAACCACTAGGCTACCTGCTGGTTACTAGTCCAACACTCTAACCACTAGTCTACCTGCTGGTTACTAGTCCAACACTCTAACCACTAGGCTACCTGCTGGTTACTAGTCCAACACTCTAACCACTAGGCTACCTGCTGGTTACTAGTCCAACACTCTAACCACTAGTCTACCTGCTGGTTACTAGTCCAACACTCTAACCACTAGGCTACCTGCTGGTTACTAGTCCAACGCTCTAACCACTAGGCTACCTGCTGGTTACTAGTCCAACACTCTAACCACTAGGCTACCTGCTGGTTACTAGTCCAACACTCTAACCACTAGGCTACCTGCTGGTTACTAGTCCAACACTCTAACCACTAGGCTACCTGCTGGTTACTAGTCCAACACTCTAACCACTAGGCTACCTGCTGGTTACTAGTCCAACACTCTAACCACTAGGCTACCTGCTGGTTACTAGTCCAACGCTCTAACCACTAGGCTACCTGCTGGTTACTAGTCCAACACTCTAACCACTAGGCTACCTGCTGGTTACTAGTCCAACACTCTAACCACTAGGCTACCTGCTGGTTACTAGTCCAACACTCTAACCACTAGACTACCTGCCGCCCCTCCACTCTAACCACTAGGCTACCTGCTGGTTACTAGTCCAACACTCTAACCACTAGACCACCTGCTGTGTTTGTGGTTGCTGCACGACGGGAGGTAGAAACAGAGATGCACATTTTCCTTTCCTGTGAGAACTATTCCTCACCAAGAGATGCATTATTCACAGAAATTACTACATTTATTCAAAATTGTATCTTATTAATAAACCCAGAGGAAAAACTATAAACTGTCGATGGGCGAAGGAGCAGTGGCTCCTCTTGAAGCCAGATGGTTATTTACCTGCCAGGAGCAGTGGCTCCTCTTGAGGCCAGATGGTTATTTACCTGCCAGGAGCAGTGGCTCCTCTTGAAGCCAGATGGTTATTTACCTGCCAGGAGCAGTGGCTCCTCTTGAAGCCAGATGGTTATTTACCTGCCAGGAGCAGTGGCTCCTCTTGAAGCCAGATGGTTATTTACCTGCCAGGAGCAGTGGCTCCTCTTGAAGCCAGATGGTTATTTACCTGCCAGGAGCAGTGGCTCCTCTTGAAGCCAGATGGTTATTTACCTGCCAGGAGCAGTGGCTCCTCTTGAAGCCAGATGGTTATTTACCTGCCAGGAGCAGTGGCTCCTCTTGCAGCCAGATGGTTATTTACCTGCCAGGAGCAGTGGCTCCTCTTGAAGCCAGATGGTTATTTACCTGCCAGGAGCAGTGGCTCCTCTTGAAGCCAGATGGTTATTTACCTGCCAGGAGCAGTGGCTCCTCTTGAAGCCAGATGGTTATTTACCTGCCAGGAGAAGCTGCTCCTCTTGAAGCCAGATAGTTATTTACCTGCCAGGAGCAGTGGCTCCTCTTGAAGCCAGATGGTTATTTACCTGCCAGGAGCAGTGGCTCCTCTTGAAGCCAGATGGTTATTTACCTGCCAGGAGCAGTGGCTCCTCTTGAAGCCAGATGGTTATTTACCTGCCAGGAGCAGTGGCTCCTCTTGAAGCCAGATGGTTATTTACCTGCCAGGAGCAGTGGCTCCTCTTGAAGCCAGATGGTTATTTACCTGCCAAGAGCAGTGGCTCCTCTTGAAGCCAGATGGTTATTTACCTGCCAGGAGTAGTGGCTCCTCTTGAAGCCAGATGGTTATTTACCTGCCAGGAGCAGTGGCTCCTCTTGAAGCCAGATGGTTATTTACCTGCCAGCCTGAGTTACACTAAATAACAACATACAAATATTAAGCAGTCATTTACTTACTATTATTAGTATTACTGTTGTTATTATTATTATTGTCTTGATTATTAGTATTACTGTTGTTAATATTATTATTAGTAGTATTACTGTTGTTAATATTATTAGTAGTAGTATTATTACTTTTATTGATTATTAGTATTACTGTTGTTATTGTTATTGATTATTAGTATTACTGTTGTTATTATTATTAGTAGTAGTATTATTACTGTTATTGATTATTAGTATTACT